>NC_041387.1:248386991-248463755 GCF_002162155.2 Triticum dicoccoides | reverse complement strand
GCCCTGGATCACCGTTGGGCACGAGGATGGCCCCCCCATGGTGCCCCGACGCGCGTCGACGTGACAGGATGAGGACCATGACCGCGTGAGGGGCCGCGCTTGGTCCTAGGCAGGCTAAGCATCGCGAACGCGTGAGGGGGAGGAAAGGTCTTCTGAGCGCCCCGGTCGCGACACCTTGGGCGGGCCGCATCCCGGGCCGCAGCGTGCCGAGCCTGTTTCCGTGCTCCGGTCCCCCCCCCTTCTCGAGGCCTACTGAGTATGGGGCCCCCGGCATCATGAGGTCACACCCAGCATGCCAATCACCTCGTGAAGGTGCCGCCAAACACATTCTACCGACATCATAGAGTTAGTGTGATGTGTACTTTGAGAGATCGGTTGTGAGAAAAATGTAGTCATGGTTGGTGCGGCCAAGGGTGCCACACCATCTTGCGGCTGGTCCTAGCCTCGTGAAGCCTTGGCCATCCTGGCGGCGTGCCCGGCCCTTCGCCCTGCCATACGGCAAATGCTGGCGGTGGAGCAGGGACGGGGCGACCATAGTCTCGAAGGCAACTTCCGGTTCCTCCACCGTGCCGGTCGCCATTTCCGCAGAGGAGCCATACCGGCCGGGAGGCGGCCCATGGGGGCTATTCATTACAACCGGCACCCGAGGGTCACTCCTTGGGCTGGAGGTGGAGTCCAGCCCATGACCCTGCCACGGCGGAGTCCCACGGGTCCTCTCCTGAAGGACGAGCAGACAATGCATGGGAACGCGTGGTCCCAAGATGAAAAGCACAACCCTGGCCATGAAACAACTGGTCCCGGTCCTCAGCAGGCGGCATCAAGCAGCTTGATAATCCTACAGAGCCATGCTTTACGGCTGTCGCTGGTGCTATGGCGATGCAAAAGCTCTTGTGCCACAAGAAGCACAGCCCGCACGCCATGAGCCCATGGTAGGCGTGGGGGGTCAATGCCACGACGAGTTTGAAGGCGGACAAGGTGGTATGGCCATCGAGACATGCGGAAAGCGGCATCGACAGGCCCGGCCATAGGCGTGCGGCTGCACCCGCCGCGGCGACTAGCGCACGAAGACCGGGCCGTTGAAGGGTCCCGGGCCAGGGGGTGTCACCCAGGTGGAGTGAGAGCCCTAGTGCTCGGCACGATCTCGGCGAGCTCTCGCCTTGGGCGAGGCGGGGCAAGAACGGGCCATGACCGGCGGAGAAGCGGGCCTTCGACACGCCCCCTACCTGGCGCGCCAAATGTTGGATTCAGGGCTCTGCAGACCCAAGAAGGGTCGAACTCATGGGCTTGTACAAAGAACTCAACCTCTCAGGCTTGCCATCTTGTCGCCCCACAGCTTAGCCTAGCCAGACTCGCGTGAAGCTGGGGAAGAAGATGAACTCAGTAGTTTACCCAGGTTCGGGCCGCCTTGTGGTGTAAAACCCTACTCCTGCTTTGTGGTGGATTGCCTCACGAGGGGCTGAGGATGAACTAGTACAAAGGATGAACAAGCTCGCGATGGCTCGGAGAGAGGGTGAGAGGGTGGAACCAGTTGACCCCCTCTATGATGGTGGCTAACCTATACTTATAGTGGCCTCGGTCCTCTTCCCCCCAAACGTCGGTGGGAAGGGATCCCACAGTGGCCAATTTAAAAGGGGAAAAATAGTACATCTTATCCTGACGAAAGGTGGTCTTCGCCTGCAAAGCTTCTGGTCATGCCGCATCGGTGGGCTCGACGATGACATCCGTCCTGCCATGCTGGTGGTCTTGGTCTCGTTACACCGGAATGGAAACCTTTGCCAAATTCCTCGGGAACCAACGCTTGCGCTTGCCTCCCTAGCACCAAAGAGGAAACTGTCTCCTCTGCGCCCGCTGGCGCATGCCTGGCCTTGGTCATCATGGCTTGCGTCACGGCAGCCTCATGAGATTGGTAACCTGCATAGAAATCTCCGCTCCTCAGGAGGCAGCCTGGGAAGGCTGCTCCCTCAGGAGGTCTTGCTGTCGGCCCTCTCGCGAGCTTTGGCACCTCGTGAGGGTCTTGTCTTGATGGTCTTGGAGGTGGTCCATACCAGGCCGTCGAGGGAGCCATGCCGTGCGCTGCAGGCAGGCAAGTCTAGGTACCCTGGTTCCCAGAACGCCGACAACAAAGATTTTCCCAGGTTCGGGCCTCCTTGCGGTGTAAAAACCTACTCCTACTTTTGGTGGATTGGCCTCATGAGGTAGAGGATGAACTAGTACAGTGGACGAGTAGCCTCACGAGGGCTCAAGTGGGGAGGGTGGGTCGGTCTAGATCGGATCGAGATCCCATTCTATGGTGATGGCAAGCCCATATTTATCGTGGCCTTAGTCTTCTTCCCTCGTAGCTTACGCGGGAAGGGATCCCAGAACGGCCAGTTTTGAAAGGGGACAAGGAGTACATCTTATCCTGAGAAAAGGTGGTCTTCACCTGCAAAGCTTTTGGCCATGACGCAACAGTGGGCTTGGCGATGACATCCATCCTCCCGAACTCATGGTCGTGGTCTTGTTGCACCAAAAGGGAAAGATTTTGGGCCTTCCTCGGGAACCTATGCCTGCCCTTGCTTCCTTAGCACCGAAGAGGAAACTGTCCCCTCTGTGCCCGCTGGCACCCGCCTGGCCTTGGTCGACATGGCTCACGTCATGACCGCCTCATGAGGCGGGAGGTTTGCATAGAGTTATCCGCTCCTCGGGAGGCAGCTTGGGGAGGCTGCTCCTCTGGAGGTCTTGGCGTCCTTCGCCTCATGAGGCCTGGGCCCTCGGAAGGGTCTTGTCTTGGGGGTGTTGTAGCTGGGCCATACCGGGCCGTCGATGAGCCCACGCGCTGGGCCGCAGGCTGGCAAGTCTGGGTACCCCCTATCCCAGAACACCGACAGAAGGTATTAACTAGATGGTGGTTGATACAGAGGTGGACATTACTGGGGAAGGCCAAGGTGCTCCTGATGCTTCAACTAATTTGGCTAAAATCCCGACCAAAGATGAGCCTATCTTGCAATATAAGGGGAAGACCAAGTTAGAGCTGCCTGGCTTCGAGAATATGACTGCTGAAGAGCTGCATCATGAGTTTCTGACCCGGCTGTTTCAAATGCGAGACACTAAAACAAACTTGGACAACATGCTAAGAAAGAAATATGATGATAGAGGCGGAGGGCCCGATCTTCCGATGAGATGATAACTATCGATTTGGTGGAGACAACTTTGACGATCCGACTACAAACGTGCACGACGTTGCGCCTTAGCAAGCGCTAAACCAAACCCGAGAGGTTATTGACCACGCCGGAGCACGACCAACCTAACCACGAAGGTCTATTCCTGCAAGCAATCGAAGAACAAGCAAGAATATGATTAAGCAATCTGAATATTGCGAGTATGGATGAAGTATTGATAAAGGTGGGGTTTCCTAAGCGGTCTTGGTCTGTTCGTTGGACACAAATGAAGTACATGAAGTTGCAGCGATGGCTAACTTTTAACTAGATAAAACCCCAAGGGTCGGGTTGTTATGTAAATAACAACCCGGTTCTTTATGTATAGATACTGAGCCAATGAACAAAAAGAACTGGGTTGAAAAAGAACAGCTTGCCTTAGCCCCCAAGTGCCATGTATGTTGCTTGCAACTGGTTGGGTCTTAATAATAGGATAAATTTGCCTTCTGTAGCCCCCAAGTGTCGGGTCATGCATCCTCGCCGGCTCGGGACTTGAATGACATGTATATGAATTGTTTCTCTACCTTGCAGGAAACTTTGAACAAGGCCGAGTCAAAATTGACCACCTTAAAGGAAGATTTTGATACTGGACAAACTTTGCGACTCAAGGTGGAGTTAAGCATGGAGTCCTCCGTGGAATATTTGAAGAAGGTCAAGGTGGATTTTGTGAATGAAAGAGCTGCCTTCGAGACCAAAAAGGCCGCTTTAATCAAGCGTGTGGAGGATGCTGAGGGCCCGCTTGCGACTGAGGTGCAAGAGTTGGTCAATTTGAAACATCATATCACAAATATGAATTTTGTTGGTTTTGGTAAGCAACGCTTGTTGTATTCTGTAAGCCCTTTGCAATAGATGAACCGGCTCAACATTTATGAGTACACATCTTGCAGGAAAAAGAAGGTTATATATACATTGCTAGAGTAACTATACTCAGGCAGCCTTCACACTTCATGGTCGTTGTCGGTGTCAAAACCGGCGGATCTCGGGTAGGGGGTCCTGAACTGTGCGTCTAGGCGGATGGTAACAGGAGACAAGGGACACGATGTTTTACCCAGGTTCGGGCCCTCTTGATGGAGGTAAAACCCTATGTCCTGCTTGATTGATATTGATGATGTGGGTATTACAAGAGTAGATCTACCACGAGATCAAGGAGGCTAAACCCTAGAAGCTAGCCTATGGTATGATTGTTGTTCGTCCTATGGACTAAAGCCATCTGGTTTATATAGACACCGGAGAGGGCTAGGGTTACACAGAGTCGGTTACAATGGTAGGAGATCTACATATCCGTATTGCCAAGCTTGCCTTCCACGCCAAGGAAAGTCCCATCCGTACACGAGACGAAGTCTTCAATCTTGTATCTTCATAGTCTTGAAGTCCGGCCGATGATGATAGTTCGGCTATCCGGACACCCCCTAGTCCAGGATTCCCTCAGTAGCCCCTGAACCAGGCTTCAATGACGACGAGTCCGGTGCGCATATTGTCTTCGGCATTGCAAGGCGGGTTCCTCCTTCGAATAATTTATAGAAGATTGTGAACACCAGGATAGTGTCCGGCTCTGCAAAATAAATTCCACATACCACCCTAGAGAGAATAATATTTACACAAGTTCAATCTGCTGACGTATTTTGTGGCGTGGCGTCACACCACTACCAAGCCTTTACTCGAATTGTTTTTATTGTACCACCTCAGCGCGTTTAGCGAAGCAGTTTCCTTGGCACATCTTGTCAAAGCAGAGATTGTGTTCCCCTTATTCCGGGATTCTCATTAATACGGATGTGGGTAACCCAACCGCGCCCGTTGCCACGCCCCCTCCATCGAAGGCGGGTTCCAAACTGTCACGGGGACGGATCTTGGTATTCTACCTCTTTATAATGAGACCAAGGCCCGTCCTTTTTCTTCAACCCTCAATCGAATCTGCCCCTCGCCCCGAGTTCCAACACCCAAGGCTCCAGATTCGGGTACTTTCGACCTTCGACAATGTCCGGCTCCGACCTACGAGGCCGGTGGATGCCCTCCTCCGTCACGGAAGAGGACGTGCTCAAGCTGAGAGACGCCATGTACTTAACCTACGAGATTTCTCATAGGCTGCCTGCCCGAGGGCAAGTTATTCCTACTCCCGAGCCCGGCAAGAGTGTCGTGTTCGTGTCTCACCTCCGTCGGGGTTTAGGCTTCCCAATGGATCCCTTCGTGAGGGGGCTCATGTTTTACTACGGCTGGAATTTCACGTCTTGGCTCCAGAGTCCATCCTCCACATCTCATCATTCATTGTCGTCTGCGAAACCTTCCTTCGCACTACCCCTCACTTCGGCTTGTGGCTCAAAACCTTCAACATGGAGCCGAAGATGATTGAGGGGCGTCAGGCAGAGTGGGGAGGGGCGGTTATAAGCAAGAGGGCCGATGCTCCATGGCCCGAGGGCTCTTTTCAGGAGGAGCTCGGTTTGTGGCAACATGAGTGGTTCTATATCACCGCTCCCAGGGGCAGCAGGCAGAGGCCACCGTCTATCTTTCGCCCGGGCCCTCCACAACGGCTGACGTCATGGGTCAACAAAGGGCTTGAATGGGGGCCGTCCAAAGATGTACCCCTGTTGCAGGGCCAGATTCGAGACCTCCAGGAAGGGGAGATCAATCTGGTCGTAGTGACACAGGTTATGGTAATTCGGCGCCTTCTGCCCTGCAAACGTCGCCCCCTCCGCCTGTGGGAATTTAATCCGGAGGGACCACGAGCTCTCCCACACTTCATGGGTTTGACACCCGCGGAGATGTACAAACTGTTCTTCGGATCACAAGAGATGCGTCCGGACTTGACCGAGGACGCTGGCCTAAGCTGCAATCGCCCGGATACTCAAGTAAGTAGCCCTTTGTCCGGACACATTGTCCATTTATTTATCATGGGTTTGCCTATTAACCAGCTATCCCTTGAACAGGAGTGGATAGCGCAAGCAAAATTGATACGGTGTCCGGGCCCCCTCCCTGAGACCACGCCGGATCTCGTGTTAAATAAAATGTTGGAGGTTGCACCTTCGGAGGAGGGCAAAGGGGGGCACAGGGAAACTACCACATCTGCCAAGGAGGCTTTCAGTAAAGGGGGAATCGAGAGTCCCTCCCTCCAGGGGGAGAAGAGGACCGCTTCCGAAGACCCGGAGGCCAAGGCCTCAAAGGGGGGAAGGAAATCACCGGAAGGTCCCGTACCGGGAAAAGCCCCGGCCGCACAGTCTCCCCAAAGGAATCAGCCCTCCAGCAAGCCGTAAGTAAAAAGGGGGGGTTGTAATAGGGGACATCCCTACTTTATTTCTAAGGTCAACCGAAGTTTTCACCTTGTAGTTCGGATCTCAGCCCTTCTCAGCAGAGCTCGTCTTCGGGGGTCCTTCGTCCGGAGATGATGGAGAGCGAAACGCCTCCATCTGCCGCCCCGTCGGGTGGGGCGGATGACCCTGAGGTGTCGTCACGGAGGGTCTCCCCGAGTCCGGCGGGGCCGGGGAGTTCGGCACCCACTGGAGTACGGCCGGTGGAGCTGCAGGATTTGCTCGAGAGGGCGTCTATCTCAGAAGATCACCGCACATTAATGAGTATGGTGATTGAAAGGATCTCATCCACCGAGAGCGGGTTGTATGAGGCCGTCGGAAGTTTGCTGACGGTGTTTGAGGTACGCAAAAAATGACATACCTTTTGACAGTTTTGCACATGGAGTGCGCCCTGTATAGATAGTAGCCCCTGAGACTTGGTATGCTGTCGAAAGCGACGGCGTGCCAAGGATCATAATCTCAGTTATAGAATGTCACCTTTATTATGCAGGTGGCGGAACGTTCAGTGGCCAGCCGGACTGATGGAGTTGCCGAGCTGAAGCGGCAACTCGACGTTGCGGATGCGGACATCGCGCTGGTCAATAAACGACTTGACGAGTCACAAGGTAAGTGGTTGCTCCGCGGTCACCTAGTAAGGGAGCTGATGCCCGTTCCTTACAATTTGTATGCTTCATGCAGATGGTGCCGCTGTTGTGGAAGACCTTCGAGCATAGCTTGCTCGAGCCAAGGAGCAAGCCAGGAAAAGTGATGCGGCTGCCTCGAAGGCAGCGGAAGAGCTAAAAGCCGAAAAGGCTGCTCACTTCTGAAGCAGGGAGGAGATGGCCGGAATGGCCATGAAATTAAAATATGCTACCGACCGCTATGAGGTTCTTGAAAGAGAACGCCGAGCGGAGCAAGAGGACCTGAAGAAGGCCGTCGCCGAAGCCAAGGATGCCCGTAGTGCGATGCGGGCTATGAAGGAGGAACTGCGTCAGGCCGGAGACATTGCAGCTAGAAAGCCCTTTCTGCTGCGTAGGAAGTTCACGGATCCGAAGTATGCTCAGTTGGGCCAATTGTGTGGTGCGGAGGATCCTTATCTGGATTTGGTGGCGAGTGTGGCGAACGCAGTCGTGCACTTCCGAAGCCAGAAGGATCACGAAATGGAAGAGCTTTTCTGGTCTCAATTCCATAGTCCGGAGCGTCCACTTCCGTTGACTGATCGGTTGGCGGAGTGGGCTAAGCTGAATAGGTTGTCTGGACTTGCCATGACGGATGTGGTGGCTCATCTGTGGCCAGAAAGGCCCAAGCCGGAGAGTTATTTTGGCTTGTTGCAGCAATTCCTTGGGGCGGTGCCGCATATCGAGGTGATGAAGCGGACGGCATGCATAGAGGGTGCACGGATGGCTCTCGCCCGTGTTAAGACATACTGGGCGGAGATGGATGCCACCGCTGTTGCATCCCGGGGTTCGGACAAAAGCCGATTACCCGCCGAGCACTATTTTGAGGAAGTCCTGCAGGGCGCTCGTTTAATAGAGTCGCAGTGCTTGAAAGATGTTATGTTCAAATGACGTGTATGATTTGTGAGATCATGTTTATAATGTAACAGCTTTTTATACTTGTGCGTTCAAGTATTGAACTATCTCCTGTGCGGCCGTATATGTATGTATAACCTGAAAGATGGCAGTCTTTGGTTTCAGCCCCCACGCAGATGGTGCGGGGGTGTTTGCAAAAAGAAAAGCGCTTTTTCACACTTAATCCAACGTCTTGGTCCTTTGAAGGAGGTGATAGCATAGAAAACTAGGCAACCGGACTATAATGCTTTATCACTTTCACTTAGCCATAGGAGCTCGAAGGTGGGGCTACTATATAGCCCCTAGATGCACCGCGCTCTCTGAACTCGGGGCGCGTATGTGCCTGAACGGGAAGCAGTCCTTCGTCAAAGCGGAGGAATTCTAAACATTCCAGTAGTCGATCGAGCGGTTGACCAGTCTCTCGCTATATCATGACAGTCAGTTTTCGGCTTTCTCTACTGAGGTGCTCGCCCGGCCGAACCGGGGCACAATCGCAGTAGTTCTCCTGGTGCCGCGTTAGCCGATGGAGCAGAACATAAGGCAGCAAAACACAGGAGCCGGGCAAACCCAACATTTGACCAAAGACATGATTCGGAGTTGATGCATATAAGGCCTAACTCGAGACGCCGAACACTCCCTGAGGTATTCGGTCTTTATGATACTGGGCAGAACAATGCCCTATGCCCCTAGTGTCCAGGTACAGGCGAGAACTTCTGACGCGGTCGATGCCAAAACGCCAGCCTCCTCCTCGGTTATGGTAGGAAACCGGGGGATGTGTATCAACAAAAGACAGTAAGAAAGGTTTACGCAGGGTCTTAATCTGAAAAGAATCCTTGCAACGGGTCCCTGCTGCACATTTGCGCCTGTGTCTCCGTTGTGCTGTATCCTGGACGGGTGTAGCACGTGCTTCATCTATAAAAGAGAAGGACTTAGTTTGGAAAAAAATATCGTGCAAAAGATGTATTTAAAATAAAGTATGATTTGCAAGATGAATGAAGTTGAGCTTTATTGGCTCTCATTGTTTATACGTGCAGCCCCTTGTAAAGAGGTATGCGGCTGGGAAGCCCCTTGTTTATTTATGCTGGACTCGCCTAACCGTGTCCGAGGTCTGAATGACCTGCTTTTAGGGGCTTTGACCAGCAAGGTTGGATTAGTGTGTGGCTGTCAAGGCAGTCTCACGTTTTCCGTGGTCGAGGAACACTCGGAGTGACCCTTTAATGAGATTATGCCGCGTGGACCGGGCATTTTAAGCGTAAGAGACGCGTAATGCGGTATTGCGTTAAAGCGAGCGAAAGCTTCGCGTCCCAGTAGTGCTTGATGGCTACTTCTGAATGGGGCGGTATGGAAAATGAGCTTTTCGCGATGGAGGTTGTCGGATGAACCGAACACGACCTCTAGTAGTACAGAGCCTGTACAATTGGCATAAAGGCCAGGCGTCACTCCTTTGAAGGAAGTGCTGCTATGGTGAATTTTGGTAGGGTCTATCCCCATTCTGCGGATGGTGTCCTGGTATAGCATGTTTATATCGCTACCGCCATCCATTAGGACTTGTGTGAATTGTAGTCCGTCGATTATGGGATCCAATACCAAAGCAGTCCCTCCTGCATTTCGAACACTTCTGGAGTAATCCTGATGGTCGAAAGTAATTGGTTTAAACATCCAATTTCGGGACTCTGCTGCGGTGGACCGTGCGGCGCGTGTTTTAGCAGGTGCCGCACTATTTTTCCTTGTTATCACATGAAGTGAGTTCACTATTTTTACTTCTAGTGGGAAAGTCTTCTGTTTTCCGGCGTGCTGCTTGTGGGGTTCGTCGTCGTCTTCGCTTGGTGTGTCGAGCCCCTTGTGTTCGGCGTTAAGTCGGCCGGACTGCTTGAAGACCCAACAATCTCTGTGGGTATGATTTGCAGGCTTCCCGGGGGTACTATGTATTTGACATATCCTATCCAAGATTTTGTTTAGGTTGGATAGCTCATCACTATTGTCCTTAAGAGACAGTGTTTTATTATTCGGCCGAGAGCTTTTGAATCCGGCGTTGACCGCCGTGCTATTTGGGCCATTTTCCTTATTCCGGCGCTGATCTTTTCTGCGTCGTGATTTCCCATTTCCATCCCTGACCTCGGATGTACATGGGTCGCTGGTGCTGCATCTTGCCAGCCAGCTTTCTTCCCCTACGCAAAAGCGGGTCATGAGGCTTGTTAGCGCGGCCATTGTTCTTGGTTTTTCCTGGCCGAGGTATCTGGCGAGCCATTCGTCTCGGACGTTATGCTTAAAGGCTACTAAGGCTTCGGCGTCCGGACAGTCGACTATTTGGTTCTTCTTGGTGAGGAACCTATTCCAGAATTTGCGTGCTGACTCTCTGGGCTGTTGAGTTATGTGACTTAGATCGTCTGCATCCGGAGGGCGGACATAAGTCCCCTGAAAATTTGCTCGAAACGCATCCTCGAGCTCTTCCCAACTTCCAATGGTATTTTCCGGGAGGCTTTTGAGCCAATGCCGAGCTGGCCCTTTGAGCTTGAGGGGTAGGTATTTTATGGCATGGAGATCGTCTCCTCTGGCCATATGTTTGTGTAGGATATAATCCTCAATCCAGACTCCGGGGTTTGTTGTTCCGTCATATACCTCTATTTTTACGGGTTTGAATCCCGCTGGAAATTCATGATCCAGTACCTCATCGGTGAAACATAGTGGGTGTGCGGCGCCCCTGTATTGAGGTGTGCCGTTGTCTTCAAACACTCGGCGGGTTGTGTGGCTCACTGGAGTCTTCTTTTTTGGCCCATAGATGGACCTGACCGGGCCATCCTTTTTGTGAGGATCCTTATGTGGATCATGTGCTGGCTTGTGTGCGGCGCCGCTTGCCGCTCTTAGCCTGTCATCTGGTCGTCTATCCGGCCAGGCGGCCTCTTTCTTTTTTGACTGTGGGGGCTCTACGGCCTCCTCGTCAAATTCGGGCAACAGCTTGCGCTTCGGGTAGCTCTTTGCCTGGTGACTATCGCCGTATTTATCTGCGGTATTGAGTACTTTGCTCCATCTCATTCTGAGTGCGTCCTCTGCTGTTTTGAGCTTCCGCTTTTGCTTCTTCAAACTTTTTGCAGTGGCGACGAGCCTTTTATGAAGGTTCTTATGCTCCGGTGATGTGTCCGGCGTGAGATCGTCTGGACTATTGTTTTCGCCGGGGATGGGTTGCTTGTCCAATTCATCCTGTTCGGATGGTTGCTTGGTGGCCTGTTCGTCGTCCACTGCTTCGCCCTGCTCTAAGGCCGGGTCAGTATGGGTGCCGTTGTTATCGAGGCGGGACTTCAGGCGGCGCTTGCGTTGCCGTTTTGGTTGTTTGTCGGGGGAGTTGTCCTTCGCCACGTCCCGTTGTTCCTTGTTATCGCTTCCTTTTGGTGTATCCACCATGTATACGTCGTGAGTTGAGGTGGCTTTCAAGTGCCGAGTAGGCGCTGGTTCTTGGTCGTCTCCGGCATCGTCGTCCATACCGTCGATGTCTTTGGAGTCGAAGTCTAGCATGTCGGTTAGATCGTCGATAGTGGCTACTAAGTGGGTGGTGGGTGGGCTTTGAATTTATTCGTCGTCCGCGTCCCAACCGTCCTGACCGCAGTCCGGCCAGGGCTCTCCTGATAACGAGAGATCCTTTAGCGAACTCAAGATGTCGCCGAAAGGTGAGTGTTGAAAGATGTTCGCAGCGGTGAACTCCATGATCGGCGCCCAATCGGATTCGATTGGAGGGGGCGCGGGAGGTTCGGAGTCCAGCGAGGAGTCCGGCACCTCGGAGTCATGAGCTTCATGAGGGACAAGGTCAGTATTCGGCTCCATCGCCGTAGAGGTTGCATCCCCCGAGGCGGTGTCTAGCCACCCATCCTCGATCTGCGCAGCCGGCTCCGAATTGAGGGTCGGAGCGGACCCGTGTGCGGCCTCCAGGGCATTGTCCGACTGCAGAGCTAAATCATGCCCATCGTGACAGTGCGGCGCGCTCGGCTGTGGCTCGAATCCATCGAAGATCAAGTCTCCGCGGATGTCTGCCGTGAAGTTCAAACTTCCAAATCTGACCTGACGGCCAGGGGCGTAGCTTTTGATCTGCTCCAGATGGCCAAGCGAATTGGCCCGCAGTGCAAAGCCGCCGAATACGAAGATCTGTCCGGGGAGAAAGGTCTCACCCTGGACTGCGTCATTGTTGATGATCGAAGAAGCCATCGAGCCTATCGGTGACGACACAGAGGAACTCTCAATTAAAGCACCAATGTCGGTGTCAAAACCGGCGGATCTCGGGTAGGGGGTCCCGAACTGTGCGTCTAGGCGGATGGTAACAGGAGACAAGGGACACGATGTTTTACCCTGGTTCGGGCCCTCTTGATGGAGGTAAAACCCTACGTCCTGCTTGATTGATATTGATGATGTGGGTATTACAAGAGTAGATCTACCATGAGATCAAGGAGGCTAAACCCTAGAAGCTAGCCTATGGTATGATTGTTGTTTGTCCTATGTACTAAAGCCATCCGGTTTATATAGACACCAAAGGGCTAGGGTTACACAGAGTCAGTTACAATGGTAGGAGATCTACATATCCGTATTGCCAAGCTTGCCTTCCACGCCAAGGAAAGTCCCATCCGGACACGGGACGAAGTCTTCAATCTTGTATCTTCATAGTCTTGGAGTCCGGCCGATGATGATAGTTCGGCTATCCAGACACCCCCTAGTCCAGGACTCCCTTAGTCGTAAAAGGTGGAAAAGAGTTGCCCAAGCTGATAAAGGACGTTCTGAAAGAACTTTCAACCATTTGGATCGGCAGCTGGAGGAATGGAGGAGATCATCCGCCTGAGCCGGCGCAATGCAATCACTAACCTGTGCAAAGGCCTTCATGCCAAATTGATCCGACTGATATGTTCGAAGGGTTTCCAGAATTTAGCATTGGTGGAAACCAGTTTACTGCGGCAGATTATGCTCGGTGTTTGAAGGAGACGCGCATGTTGGCGAGTCATCTTGCTAGGGAGCTTGACTTGTCAAAATATCAGCCAGCCTATGATGAGTCAAACGTACGGGTCCCTCCGCCAACTTTCGAGCCAATTGATCTGACTCCACCACGGCGTAAGAACTACTTTGCTCCTGATGTTGATGCATCGATTATGTTGCAAGATGATGCCATTTTTGAAGCCTTAACCATGATTGAATGGGTTTCGATCAATCAATAGCACGAGCAGAAGCAAAAGGTGTAGGATGACCCAAAAGCTTCAAATGCTCAAGATCGCCAAGAAGGTGTCAACCCAGAAAGTGACAACCTGGAAGGCTCAAAATTCGGCTTACAGGAATAGATTATTCCATAAAAAAACTTGTTGATATTTGAGCCCCCATGTGGCGATGTAATAGGGTGGTAGAAAAAACTTGTGGTCAGTTGTGGTGTGATCGCGGACCTTCATAAATGAAGCTTATTTCGCAGAAGATTTGAACTCGTGTGGTGTGATGCTAACCCGCCCAGTATCCTTTGAATATCAGCTACTTCAAATTATGATATGGCGAGTTAGATTTGTATGAGTCATCAATAACTTGATCTTTGTCTGCACAACAGATGCTCAGAATAACTCGGGGTCCTAATAACCCGCCGACTCATGGTCGATATTAATCTGTCTTTGAAAAATAAACCGGTGTATTAATGACCCGACGGCTCATTGATGTTGTAAACTAAATCCTGATCAGCATAACCTGAAAACCAAAAAGGTTTAATACATATATAAGATTAATGTCGAGTCGGCCTTCGAGGCGCGACAAAAAGACCTTGAGTCTCGTTTCAATGAAGTTGGCTTGATAGCATATGGCTTGTCCTATCTTTCTATAGGTCGGATCTCACATGACTTAAGCCGACGTTTTAACCTTGACATCAGGGTCATAATAGATTGACTGTCAAGAGTACGCCGAGTCATCTTGGCGGATGGGCATCAAGCAAACATGCAAGTTTAACCATGTAATATAGATGTTAATAACTAAAGTTGATGAGTTGGAAGCCCCCAAGTGACCTATGATGAAGAAATAAAGACTGATGCACAATATATGGGACGAAACAAAAGAGCCCCCGAGTTTTGAGGATGTCGGCTTTATTAACATTGACCATAAAAGATATATACACATAGGTATGTATAATATCTAGAGCCAGTGGCTCTATGTATAGTAAGGATGGAGATGAGCGATGTTCCAAGGCATGTTGGTCTCCTCCTCAGATCTGCGTGACTTCTTGTGTTCACGTATGTCAATCAGATAATATGACCCATTATTGAGGTTCTTGCTAATGACAAAAGGCCCTTCCCAAGGAGGTGGGAGCTTATGCATACTATTTTGATCTTATATCAGTCGGAGCACTAAGTCGCCCTCCTGGAAAGTACGACTATGGACTCTACGGCAATGATTGTCTTGATGATATATTGCTGATCTTGATGTTGTAAAGTCACCTTCCTCCTCCAGGGCATCAAGAGGATCTTGTCGAGCTTGCCCATTATCTGCTTCAACATAAGACGCCTCTATGGGGGACTCATGACGGATATCACTTGGTAATACAGCTTCTACACCATAACCATGAAGAAAGGTGTATAGCCTATTGATCTATTTGTGAGTAGTTCATATGCTCCAAAGGACTGACGGGAGTTCCTCAACCGAACAATCTGGGGTAAGCTCAAGACGGACAATGAGTCTGGGCTTGATGCCTCATAAAATCTCCTGGTTAGCATGTTTTGCTTGGCTGTTGAACTGAGGGTGTGCCACAGACACCACATCAAGCCAGATGTGCTCTTGCTATGAAACTTCTTCATGGATCCTCTGGACAAGTTAGTCCCATTGTCAGTGATGATGCTGTGCAGATAACTAAAATGAAAGATCAACTTTTTCATGAACTTGACAATTGTTTCTACACACAATTTCTTATTGGTTCTGCTTCAACCCACTTGGTAAACTTATCAACGACAACCAGAGAGTGAGTCTTCTTGTCCTTGAATCGTTTGAACAGTCCAACCATATCAAGCCCCCAGACGGTGAAAGTCCAACTGATTGGAATCATCCAAAGTTCTTGAGCAGGAGCATGAGCTTGACGTGCAAACTTATGACATCCATCACACTTACGCACAATATCCTCAGCATCTGCATGAGTCATGAGCCAGTAAAAACCATGCTGAAACGCCTTTGCCACAAGGGATCTTGAGCCGGCATGATGACAACAATCAACTGAGTGAATCTCATCGAGGATCCTCTCGCCCTTCATCAGGGGAAACACATCATTGAAAAACACTACTGATGCTTCTCCTGTGCAACTCGCCGTTGACAATAGTAATGGACTTGGATCGTCGAACAATTTGACGAGCAATAAGTTCATCCTCAGGGAGCTCTCCTTGAGTCAGATATGCCAAATAAGGAACCGAGCCAGTCCGGGGTTGCACAAAGAGACGCCACCAATTGTGCCTCCGAGTCAGGGATATCCAGATCTTCCTCGGAAGGCAACTTGACAGAAGGATTGTCGAGGACATCAAGGAAAACATTGGGAGGGACCGGCTTACATTGAGTGCCATGTCATGAAAATGCATCAGCCGCCTCGTTGAGCCACCTGTAATTGTGATCCACTTGATAACCCTTGAAGTGACCTGCAATGTTAGTCACTTCCTGCCGATAAGACGCCATGGGGGGATCCTTGGAGTCCCATTTTCCAGAAACTCGCTAAGCAACCAAGTCAGAGTCACCGAGGCATCCGATCTAGCTCAGGTTCATCTCCTTAGCCTTACAGAAACCATGGAGGAGGGCTTCATACTCAGCTACATTATTAGTACAGGGAAACATGATCCTTGGAACATAAGAAAATTTATCACCTATTGGGGAAGATAAGATAACTCCAACCCCCGAGCCTTCCAACTGTATAGAACCATCAAAATGAATTGTCTAATAAGTGTTGTCTGATGTCTCTTTGGGACTTGAAGTTCAGTACAATCATTATGAAATCCACTAGTGCTTGAGAGTTGATAGCTCTTTGGGGCACGTATTTCAAATGATGTGGCCCAAGCTGAATTGCCCACTTAGTAATCCGACATGTGGCTTCCCTGTTCTGGATGATATCCCCCAACGGGGCAGAGCTCACCATAGTGATGGGGTGTTCCTGGAAATAATGTCTCAATTTGCGACTAGCCATGAAGACACAAATACCAGTTTCTGCCGATGTGGATATCTCTGCTTGGATTCTGTCAAAACTTTGCTGACATAGTAGACAAGCCGTTGAACAAGATATTCTTTCCCAGCCTTCATGTGATCCACGACAATTTCAACACTTACTGCTCTATTATTGGCAGCAATGTACAGGAGCATAGGCTCTTTGTCAATAGGAGCAGCCAAGACGGGTGGCTTAGGCAACTGCTTCTTGAGGGCTTCAAAAGCTTTGTCCGCAATATCACTCCAAAAAAGTTGTTAGTCTTTTTCAGCATCCTATACAGAGGAATTATCTTCCGACCGAGGCCACTTATGAACCGGCTCAAAGCAGCTACACGACCCGCCATACTTTGAACATCATTGATGTTGGCCGGCTTGGCAAGGGAGGTCACCGTCTTGATTTTCTCTGAATTAGCTTCAATGCCTCGCTCAGACACCAAAAAACCAAGCAATTTACCTGCATGAACTCCAAACACACATTTCACCGGGTTAAGCATCATCTTATAAATTCGAAGATTATCAAAAGTTTCCTTGAGATCGTCAAGTAGTATTTCCTTCTTCCTGGACTTGACCACCATATCATCAACATAAGCATGAATGTTGTGTCCAATCTAATTATGAAAATAATTCTGCATGCTACGCTGATAAGTCACCCCTGCACTCTTAAGCCTGAAATGCCTCAAGACATAACAGAAAGCTCCAAAAGGTGTGATGAAGGCCATCTTCTCCTGGTCCTCAATAGCCATTTTTGTTTGATGGTAGCTGGAGTAAGCATCCAGGAAACATAAACTCACACATCCAGGACTAGAATCAATGATCTGATCAATGCGTGGGAGGGCAAACGGGTCTTTGGGACAAGCCTTGTTTAGATATGTATAATCAACACACATATGCCAAGTGAATCCTTATTTAGTACAAGCACGGGATTGGCCAGCCATTCAGGGTGAAATACTTCCACGATGAAGCTGGCAGCTAGGGCCTGGCCAGTTCTTCCCCAATAGCTTTGTGTCTCTCCTCGTCAAAATGATGGAGGTTTTACGGGACTGGTTTCATCTTAGGATCAAGATTAAGGTGGTGCTTAGCGAATTCTCTCAATACACCAGGCATGTCAGAAGGTTTCCATGCAAGAATGTCCCGATTCTCATGGATGAACTCAATGAGCGCTCTTTCCTATTTGGGATCCATGCTGTTCCCAATAGTGAACTACTAAGATGAGTCGCCCGGGATGAAGTCAACCTATTTTGTGTCCTTAGCCGACTTTAAATTTGAGTGGGGGTGAGTTTCTATGGTGGGTTTCTTCAGCAACGTCATATTAGTCGGGTCAACATTGGATGTGTAGAATTTCAACTCCTCCGCTGTGCATGCCAACTCAGCATATGCCGCGTCCCCTTCTTCACACTCACGAGTGATTTTTCTATCACCAACGACCGTGATAGTTCCCCTTGGCCTAGGCATTTTGAGCTTGAGATACACATAACAGGGATGAGCCATGAAACGAGCATAAGCGGGCTGCCCAAACAAAGCATGATATGGGCTCTTCATCTTGATCACTTCAAACGTCAATAACTCTATTCTATAGTTGTACTCATCGCCGAATGCAACCTCTAATTTGATCCACCCGATGGGGTATGCAGATTTTCCGAGGATGATTTCGTGAAAAACAGTTGAGGAAGTCGAGGTTGCTTTTTTGACAAGTTCATATGCCTGAACGTATCATAGTACACAAGATGTTGATGCTGCTTCCTCCATCCATTAGTACCTTTGTGAGCTTATATCCATCAACTTGAGGCGCCACTTCCAAAGCTAGGCCATCGGGATTTTCAACCTGCGGAGGATGATGAGCCCTACTCCAAGTGACTACTTGCTTTGACCAATTCAAATACTCAGGGACCCCCGGCTCAACCAAGTTAACAACACGCTTCTGAACTTGACTATCCCGCTTGCAGGTACTAGTTGTAAAGACGTGATATTGCCCACTATTCAACTGCTTAGGATTGCTTTGAAGACCTGTCTGGTTGCCCTGATGTTGAGTGCCTTGGCTAGAATGCTGATTTTCACCTCCATGATTGCCAGACAATTGATATCCAGATCCAGACCCGCCATGATTGTTATATCCACCAGATGAGCCAGCCCCAGGGAAATCGGATCCTGAGCCACCTGGGTTTCTACCACCACCTCCCTGGTGACTCTGGCAAACTTGGTTGCGAAACTGCTGCATAATATAATAGTTCTCCCAAGAGTGGTTGGCTAACTTATCCTGGGTACTATGCTGGGGACATGAACCTTTGAGGGCTTCCTCAAAGCTGTGGGCATTATTGGCAATGAATGGAGTCCTAGAATTATTCCGCCTCTCACCCTTGAAACCAGTATTAGTGTTGGCAATGAAATCTGAGGC
Source organism: Triticum dicoccoides (assembly GCF_002162155.2). Classification (NCBI taxonomy): domain Eukaryota; kingdom Viridiplantae; phylum Streptophyta; class Magnoliopsida; order Poales; family Poaceae; genus Triticum; species Triticum dicoccoides. Next base: position 248,445,148 of record NC_041387.1, on the reverse strand, counting down.
ACCCTCTGGATGTTTTCGTTTGCCACCATTTCCCTGATTGCCATGGTTCCCATTGTATCTGGAGTTGCTCTGTTACTGCACTTTGCCACCACTGTTCTTCTTGCCCTTACCGGCTTTTTCATCATCTGATGTAGGATCCTTCGTGGTATTTGACTTAGAGTATCTGGTAAAGACATCCATGAGCTCACCCATGTCCTGAACCATCCGCTTGAGTCGCCCGAGCTTCTGAACGAGGGGGGTCAAGATGATAGTTTTTCTCCAGGATCAAGATAGCTTGAGCTCCTAATATGCCACCTGAGGAGTGAATGATATCTGTGACCCGGTGGGACCAATGATGACCTGATTCGCCCTCACGCTGAACACAATGTTGGAGATCAAGAATGGTCATGGGAGGCTTGCAGGTTCCCTGGAAGTTTTTGATAAAGCGCGCCTTCAACTCCACCCAAGTGTTTATGGAATTTGGGGGCAAGTTCTTCAACCAAGTACGAGCAGGCCCCTCCAGCATCATATTCAAATACTTGGCACAGATGGCATTGGTGACATCTAACATGTCCATGGCTATCTCATAGCTCTCAATCCAAGCCGCTGGTTCTAGGTCAGTTATGTAGTTGGAAACATTACGAGGGCCTTTGAAATACTTAGGCATACGCTCGTTGTGCAGAGTCAGAACTAGGCATGGAATCCTGATGGTTCGGGTGCTCAAACCAAGAGCTTGTGAAGCCAAAGGGTCATAGGAGGCGACTGATGAGCCACCGCATTGGCTGCCTCTGCTTCCCGCCATGCCCGGGTCGTGTCGATGATCTCCTTGGCATCCAAAGCTCCTTCCCAAGGCGAGTTGCGCTACTGTTCTTGTCTCCTTTGGGCGTTGCTAGAGACTGTAGGAGACTCAGCATGGCGACTTCTGCTATGGCTTGTATGTGGGGTGGAGTGGAGATGTTGACGACTGTAGGAGTAGTTTTTTTGCTGCGCCACTAGAGTTTTCAACAGCTTGATTGCGTGCAAAGCTTCTCTTTCAACTAGGGTATTCCCCGTGATTGGAACTGCGGCAAGGTTGGTTGCTCCTGCCAATAAGTTATCAACGAGATTGGAAAAATGACCCACTAGTGTGACGAAACAATCTAGGATCATGTGAACAGGCGGTGGGGGTTGGGCTAGCTGTTGAACCGGCCGACGAGGTTGATTCAAGGAGGGTGATGTCGCTTGAACTATATCGGTATTTCCCCAAAGAGGAAGGGATGATGCCGCACAACTATGGTAGGTATTTCCCTCAGTTATGAAACCAAGGTATCAATCCAATAAGAGAACCAAGCAACACTATGTAAACGGTACCTGCACACAAAGAACAAATACTTGCAACCCGACGCATATAAGGGGTTGTCAATCCCGTCTTCGGGTAACGGTGCTAGAAATTGTCAAGTTGACGGGATAAAATTGTGATAGATTGGATAAATAGATCTCCATAAAACACAAAATAAAATAAGTAATAAAAAATGCTGCAACATAATAAAAAATAGATCTGAAAATAGAAGTGGAAAATAATAGATCAGAAAGCAAATATGATAAAGAATAGACCTGGGGGCCGTAGATTTCACTAGTGGCTTCTCTCATGAAATAGCACATGGTGGGTAAACAAATTACTGTTGGGCAATTGATATAAGATCGAATAATTATGACATTATCCAAGGCAAAGATCAATATATAGGCATCACGTCCAATATTAGTACATCGACTCCTGCCTGCATCTACTACTATTACTCCACACATCGACCGCTATCCAATATGCAATGGAGTAATGCAATAAGAACGATGACATGATGTAGATGAGATCTATTCATGTAGGAATAGCCCCCATCTTGTTATCCTTAATAGCAACAATACATGCGTGTCTTGCTGCCCCTTCTATCACTAGGAAAGAACACTGTACGATCGAACCCATCACAAAGCAACTCTTCCCGCGGCAAGAAAAATCAATCTAGTTGGCCTAACTAAACCAAATATTCGAAGAAGAAATATGAGGCTACAAATATAATCATGCATATAAGAGATCAAAAGAAGACTCAAATAATATTCATGGATATAGATATGATCATAAACTTAAAGTTCATCGGATCCCAACAAACACACCGCAAAAAGAGTTACATCAAATAGATCTCCAAGAGACCATTGTATTGAGAATCAAAAGACAGATAGGCAGCCATCTAGCTACTGCCTACGGATCCGTAGGTCTATGATGAACTACTCACGCATCATCGGAGATGCACCAATGAGGATTATGAACCCCTCCGTGATGATGTTTAGATTGAATCTCGTGGTTCTGGAACTTGCAGCTGCTGGATTTCTGTTTCGTCAACTCCCCTAGGGTTTATGGAATATTTGGGGATTTATAGGGCGAAGAGGCTATGCGGGAGGCCACCGAGGTGGGCACAACCCACATGGGCGCTCCTGGGCTCCTAGGTGCGCCCGTGTGGTTTGACCTCCCCTCGGAGCCCCCTCTGGTATTTCTTTGGCCTATCAGGTGTCTTTTGTCCCAGAGAAATTCTCCAAAAAGTTTTGCTGCATTTGGACTCTGTTTGGTATTGATTTTCCACGAAGTAAAAAACAAGCAAAAAACAGCAACTGGCACTAGGCACTATGTCAATAGGTTAGTCCCAAAAAATGATATAAAGTTGATATAAAATGATTGTAAAACATCCAAGAATGATAATATAACAACATGGAACGAGCAAAAATTGTAGATAAGTTGGAGACGTATCAACATCCCCAAGCTTAATTCCTACTTGTCCTCGAGTAGGTAAATGATAAAAACAGAATTTTTGATGTGGCATGCTTCCTAACATGTTCATCACATATTATTTTCTTTGGTAGCATGGACATTTAGACTTTTATATGGTTCAAAGCAATACTCTAGTTTTGACATGAAGATTTCAATACTCAAGCATATCAATAAGCAACCATATCTTTCAAAATATTAACACTATAGAAAGTTATCCCTAGCCCATCATGCTCAATCATTGATCCATTCATGAAACACACTCGCATATTAGCTACATCCAATGCTCAAGTACGATCATAGTGCCCCTTAGTTGGTGCTTTAAAAGAGATGATGGAGACTCAGATAAAAATAAAATTGCATAAAGTAATAGATAGACCATTCGCAGAGGGAAGTAGGGATTTGTAGAGGTCCCAGAGCTCAAAGCTTAAATTGAGAGATAATTTTTTTAGAGGCATACTTTTCCCGTCAATGAAAATGACCGAGTAATTCCCAACACTTTCCATGCTAGATATAACATAGGCGGCTCCCAAACGGAAAATAATGTCTATTCCTTTTTCCACCATTCTTTCACAATCCATGGCTAGCCATATCCACGGCTGCCTTCCATACCAACACTTTCCAAGGAATTTATTATTTGACAACATAAAGTAAATTTCTTTTTTCATTTTGGACTGGGCATCCCTATTACTATCGTACTCTCGTGCAATGACAAGTGAATAAACACTCATCTTGAGTATAACACATCTAGCATGGAAAATATTGGCCACCCCCTACCGCTACATGAGTGGTACGAGCACACAAAAAGGAATTTGTTTTTTAAAAATAGAGATGGCACATACAAATTTGCTTAGAACGGCACGGAAATACCGCATATAGGTAGGTATGGTGGACCCATATGGAAAAACTGGGTTTAAGGATTTTGGTTGCACAAGTAGTATTTCTACTTAGTACAACTAGAGGCTAGCAAATAGATTGAGAAGCAACCAATCAAGAAACAAAAAATCATATAAGCGACCATTAAGCATAACTAACACCGAATAAAGCACCACAAGTAGGATGTAATTTCCTTGCATAACTATTGACTTTCATGCTTGCATAGGGCATCACAAACCTTAACACCAAGATTCTTACTAATACATAATTACTCACCAACATGACTCACGTATGATTATCATCATATCGCAAAACTATTACAAAGAATCAAGGTTATTTTGTCCAATGATCTTCATGAAAGTTTTTATTATATTCCTCTTGAATATCTATCACTTTGGGACTAATTTCATATCTTGCTTTTGACAAGCTCAAAAAAACCTAAGTGAAGAATATGAGCATAATATTTTTCATCTCCCAAAATTATATAGGTGAAGCATGAGAGAATTTCTTCAAAAATTTGCTAACTCTCAAATAAATCTAAGTGAAGCATGAGAGCATTTCTTCAAAAATATTTAAAGCACACCGTTCTCAAAAAGATATAAGTGAAGCACTAGAGCAATTCCGTAGCTAATTTTTTTAAGTGAATCATAAAGAGCAATTCTAACAAATCAATGCATAATTTTGGCTCTCTCAAATAGTTGTGTCCGGCAAGGATAGATGAAAAAGACTAAAAAGCAAAACAAGCAAAGACTCATATAATACAAGGCGCACCAAGCAAAACTCATGATATGTGACGAATAAAAATATAGGTCCAAGTAAAATACCGATCGTCGTTAGAAGAAAGAGTGGATGCCTTCCGGGGCATCCCCAAGCTTAGTTGCTTGTTTCTCCTTGAATAATAACTTGGTGTTCCATGGGGCTTCCCCATGCTTAAGCTTTTCTCACTCCTTATTCCTTCATCCATCGTGATCTCACCCAAAACTTGAAAACTTCAATCACGCAAAACTCAACGAGACCTTTGTGAGATCCGTTAGTATAAGAAAGCAAATCACCACTCTAAGTATTGTTGCAAACCCATTCATATTTCATTTTTGCATTATATCGACTGTATTCTAACTTTACCATGGCTTATACCCCCGATACAATCCATAGATTCATCAAAATAAGCACACAACACAAAGAAAACAGAATCTGTCAAAAATAGAACAGTCTGTAGTAATCTGAAAACTTCGTATACTTCTGTAACAGCAAAACTTATTAAACAATAGGACAACGTAGGCAATTTGCATATTAATATTTTGTAAAAAAATCAAAAAAACTTGTCGCTTCTGTAAATTCAAACTATTCAGTTACTGGACGCACAAGTTTCAATTTTACAACAGGATCAAATCAACTATCACCCAACATAATCCCAAAGGCTTTGCTTGGCACAAACACTAACTAAAACATAAAAACACAATCATAGCAAAGGCATAATTGTGCAAACACTCAAGAACAGAAATAAAAAGTGCCTCCCAACAAGCGTTGTCGTTTTATGCCCCTAGCTAGGCATAAGATTTCAAAGATGCTCACACGAAAGATAATAATTGAAATACAAAGAGAACATCATGAAACATGTGACAAACACATTTAAGTCTAACATACTTCCTATGCATTGGAATTTTATAGGAAAACAAATTATCAAGACAAGAAATGTCTCGCATATGCAAAGGAGAGGAATAAAACATTGACAATCTCAAGATAACGAAAGGAAATTTAATAACATGAAAATTTCTACAACCATATTTTACTCTCTCATAATAATTATATGTAGGATCATACTCATGTTCAACAATATAGCTATCATATAAAATTTTCTCTTCATGATCCACATGCATAAAATTCTCATAGTCTTCCAAAATAGTGGGATTAACATCAACTAAAGTCATGACCTCTCCAAGCCCACATTTATAAAAAAATCATAAGATTGATCATTCTCCAAATATGTGGGATTCTTTTTTCCTAGAGTTGAAACTCTTCCAAACCCACTTTCAATATTATCGCAAGCATATTCATCATGAGGCTTAAATAAATTTTCAAGATCACAAGAAGAATTACCCAAATGATGATCATTGCAATAAGTAGTGGACATATCAAAATTAACAGCCCCAAGCTTGGGGTTTTGCATATTATTAACACAATTGAAATTAATATAATTTATAGTAAAATCATTGCAATCATGCTTTTCATTCAAAGAGCTGTCATGAATCACTTAATAAAATTCTTCATCACAATTTTCAGATTCACGAATCTCAAGCAAAATTTCATAAAGATAATCTAGTGAGCTCAACTGACCAGCAATTGGTTCGTCATGATTTGATCTTTTAAAAAGATTAGCAAGTGGATGAGGATCCATATCAATATATTTTTAGCAAGGGAAGATGCAAGCAAATAGAAGACACATGGCAATACAAGCAAACAAAAGATCAAACGAGAAAAAGGCAAAATAAAAGGGAAATTTTTTGTGAAGTGGGGGAGATGAAAACGAGAGGCAAATGGAAAATAATGTAAATTGCAAGGAGATGAGATTTGTGATTAGGAGCCTAGTAGATGGTGATGATGTCTTCCCGGCAACGGCGCCAGAAATTCCTTTTGATGTCGCTTGAACTATGTCGGTATTTCCCCAAAGAGGAAGGGATGATGCAGCACAACTATAGTAGGCACTTCTCTCAGTTATGAAACCAAGGTATCAATCCAGTAGGAGAATGAAGCAACACTATGTAAACAATACCTACACATAAAGAACAAATACTCTCGGAGTGGTGGTCGGAGTCGGAACCGGATACCCATTCACCAACATGAGCTTGATGTCTTTGTTTTGTGTAGCTCCTTGATGACTTATCCTTCCTTTCCGAATCCTTGCTTCTTCGATAGGTTCTTTGTTCATAGCGATTATCTCTACTCCTTCTCTCTCTTGGAGGTGATTCTTCCCTTTTGCTTCTCCTTTTAGGGGACTCTTCTCTTCTTTTGTAGGGAGTCGTACAGTCATTTGAGTAGTGTCCGGGTCTTCCACAATTGTAGCAATTTTGCTCACGATTAGAAGATCTTTTGTACATGTAGGACCTTGACTTGGAACTCCTTTCCTTGCTTTACTCTTGTAGAATTTGTTGAAGTTCTTCACCTTTAAGCTCAATTCTTCATTGAAGGATTGTTTCTCACTTGATGATGTAGGATCATCACATGAGGCTTTGTAAGCACCACTAGACTTGTTGTGAAGCTCTTCTTTGTCTTTGAGTGACATATCATGAGAAAAAATTCTTCCAATGACTTTGGTTGGCTTGAGATCTTTGTAATTTGGCATCATTTGAATCAAAGTGCACACGGTATCATATTTTCCATCCAAGGCTCTTAGGATCTTCTTGATGATGAATTTGTCAGTCATCTCTTCACTTCCTAAGCCGACAATCTCATTTGTGATTAGAGCGAGCCTAGAGTACATTTCAGTGACACCTTCACCATCCTTCTTTCATTTTGAACTTGTCAAGCTGACTTTGAGGCACTGATGTCTACAACACAACCTTCTTCTTGTAGACATTGTTGGGCCTCCAAGTGCAGAGGTTTGTAGGACAGTAGCAAATTTCCCTCAAGTGGATGACCTAAGGTTTATCAATCCGTGGGAGGCGTAGGATGAATATGGTCTCTCTCAAACAACCCTGCAACCAAATAACAAAGAGTCTCTTGTGTCCCCAACACACCCAATACAATGGTAAATTGAATAGGTTCACTAGTTCGGCGAAGAGATGGTGATACAAGTGCAATATGGATGGTAGATATAGGTTTTTGTAATCTGAAATTATAAAAACAGCAAGGTAGCAAGTGGTAAAAGTGAGCGTAAAAGGTATTGCAATGCTAGGAAACAAGGCCTAAGGTTCATACTTTCACTAGTGCAAGTTCTCTCAACAATAATAACATAGATAGATCATATAACAATCCCTCAACATGCAACAAAGAGTCACTCCAAAGCCACTAATAGCGGAGAACAAACGAAGAGATTATGGTAGGGTACGAAACCACCTCAAAGTTATCCTTTCTGTTCTATGTATTCAAGAGTCCGTAGTAAAATAACATGAAGCTATTCTTTCCATTCAATCTATCATAGAGTTCATACTAGGATAACACCTTAAGACACAAATCATCCAAGACCCTAATGTCACCTAGATACTCCATTGTCACCTCAAGTATCCGTGGGCATGATTATACGATATGCATCACACAATCTCAAATTCATCTATTCAACCAACACAAAGTACTTCAAAGAGTGCCCCACCGTTTCTACCGGAGAGTCAAGACGAAAACGTGTGCCAACCCCTATGCATAGATTCATTGAACCCGCAAGTTGATCACCAAAACATACATCAAGTGTATCATGTGAAAATCCCATTGTCACCACAGATAAGCACGTCAAGACATACATCAAGTGTCCTCAAATCCTTAAAGACTCAATCCGACAAGATAACTTCAAGGGGAAAACTCAATCCATCACAAGAGAGTAGAGGGGGAGAAACATCATAAGATCCCACTATAATAGCAAAGCTCGTGATACATCAAGATCGTGCCATAGAGAGAACACGAGAGAGAGAGAGAGATCAAACACATAGCTACTGGTACATACCCTCAGCCCCGAGGGTGAACCACTCCCACCTCGTCATGGATAGCACCGGGATGATGAAGATGGCCACCGGTGATGGATTCCCCCTCCAGTAGGTGCCGCAATGGGCTCCCAAGAGGTTTTTGGTGGCTACGGAGGCTTGCAGCGGCGAAACTCCCGATCTATCTTCGTATTTGATGTTTTTAGGGCACGTGGACTTATATAGGCGAAAGAAGTCGGTCGGGGGAGCCTCGAGGAGCCCAGGAGACAGGGGGCACACCCAGGGGGGTGGGCGCGCCCTCCTATCTCCTGGCCTCCTAGAACCTTCCCTGGCTTGAACTCCAAGTCTCCCGGATCATATCTTTTCCAAAAATCACGCTCCCGAAGGTTTCATTCCGTTTGGACTCCATTTGATATTCCTTTTCTTCGAAATACTGAAACAGGCAATAAAACAGAAATATGGGCTGGGCCTCCGGTTGGTAGGTTAGTCCCAAAAGTAATATAAAACTGTATAATAAAGCGCGTAATCATTCAAAACAGATAATAAAATAGCATGAATGCTTCATAAATTATAGATACGTTGGAGACGTTTCAGCATCCCCAAGCTTAATTCCTGCTCGTTCTCGAGTAGGTAAATGATAAAAGAAAGAATTTATGAAGTGTGAATGCTAGCAGGTGCACAAGTTTGATCAATGATAATTTCAATCACCCTTTCTAGTGTGATTACATGTCATAACAGTAGTTCATCTCATAAAACTTCTGACGAACAAGTAACAAGCAATTCACATGTTAAAGCATGGACCATAAACTTTCTAGCAAACTTCATTCTTAGTCATCAAACAATTGCAATTCATCCTATTTTCAGGAAGGGTCCATGTCAGAGCTTTGATTTAGCAAACTCCACATACTCAACTATCATGTAGTCTTCTACAATTGCTAACACTCACGCAATACTAATGGTTATGGAGTTTCAATCGGACACTGAGAAAGATAGGGGCTTATAGTGTTGCCTCCCAACATATTCACCTTTGGGTGATGTCAACAATTATAGTTCATGCTAACTTACATCCAATTGGATATATATATCAGGATCTTTCCAACACGAGGTGCTTGCCAAAGGATAAAATGGAAAAGGGAAAGGTGAAGATCACCTTGACTCTTGCATAAAAGTAAAAGATAGGCCCTTCGCATAGGGAAGCAGGGATTTGCAGAGGTGCCAGAGCTCAATTTTGAAATAAAGATAAATAATTTTGAGAGGTATGATCTCATTGTCAACATAACAACCAAGAGTTCCCAATATCTTCCATACTATATACATTATAGGCAGTTCCCAAACAGAATGGTAAAAGTTTTTACTCCCCTTCCACCAACAATCATCAATCCATGGCTTGCCCGAAACAACGGGTGCCTCCAACTAACATCAAAACCGGGGGAGTTTTGTTTGCAATTATTTTTGATTTGATTTTGATCTTTTGATCATGGGACTGGGGATCCCGGTTACCAGCCATTTTTCTCGTGAATGATGAGCGGAGTCCACTCATCTTGAGAATAACCCACACAACATGGAAGATACTGACAGACCCTAGTCGCTACATGAGCGATTCGGGCATACAAAACAGATTATAATTTGAAGGTTTAGAGTTTGGCACATGCAAATTTACTTGGAACGACACGTAAATACCGCATATAGGTAGGTATGGTGGACACTCATGGCAAAAACTGGGTTTAAGGTTATTTGGAAGCACAAGTAGTATCTCTACTTCGTGCAAGGAATTTGGCTAGCGTGAGGGGGAAAGGCAAGCTCAACATGTTTGAATGATCCATGCCAATATACTTTAACTGAGATGTGAGAAAACATAACCCATTACGTTGTCTTCCTTGTTCAACATCAACTCTTTAGCATGTCATACTTAATGAGTGCTCACAATTAGAAAAGATGTCTAGGATAGTATATTTATATGTGAAATCTCTCTTCATTCAATTCTTTCATGAATTGTTCAAATGACCAATACAATGCTTGCTAACCTTCAATAAATTTACAACCTCTACTTCTTAGATGTGAAGTCATTACTCCCCATGGGATAAGCAAATGAAACATATATAATTTCAGATTTATGACATTCAACTCATTCAACCATTTGCTCATAGGATATAAGTGAAGCACACGAGTAAATGACAAACTACTCCAAAAAAGATATAAGTGAAAATCAATGAGTAGCTAAATAATTATGTAGCTATGTGAAGACTCTCTCTCATTTAAGAATTTCATATCTTGGTATTTTATTCAAACAGAAAGCAAAACAAAACAAAATTACATTGCAAGGATAGCACAACCCAAGTGAAGAAGCAAAAACTTAGGCTCAACCGATACTAACCGATAGTTGTTGAAGAAGAAAGGTGGGATGCCTAATGGGGCATCCCCAAGATTAGATGCTTGAGACTTCTTGAAATATTATATTGGGGTGCCTTGGGCATCCCCAAGCTTGAACTTTTGTGTCTCCTTAATTCCTCTCATATCATGGTTTCTCTTTTTACCAAAAGCTTCATCCACACCAAACTCAATAAGAACTTGTGAGATAGGTTAGTATAAACCAATGCAAAACCTTATCACTTTCTACTGTAACAAATCACTAAAATTATTATTCAACATTGCATACTAAATGCCTCTGCATATTTAATACTCCTATCCTCAAATAGAATCATTAAACAAGCAAACATATGCAAACAATGAAAACATAACAGCAATCTGCCAAAACTGTATAGTCTGTAAAGAATGCAAGATTCATCATACTTCCCTAACCCAAAAATTATGGGGAAAATACTACGCTGTAGAAGATTTATCATAGCTCAATATGCAAAAAGTTTCAACATTATATCATTCTCTGAATTTTCTAGGGAATTTTTGCAACAGCGGTAAACTTTCTGTTTTCAAACAGCAACATGTATACTAGCAAAATAAGCATGGCAAAGGCTATCCTTGACATTTTTATTGAAACTAAAGATGCAAAACATTATTCTAAATAACAGAAAGAAAATACTAACAATAGAAAATGACGCTCCAAGCAAAACACATATCATGTGGTGAATAAAAATATAGCTCTAAGTAAAGTTATCGATGAACCAAGACGAAAGAGGGGATGCCATTCGGGGCATCCCCAAGCTTAGGCTCCTGGTTGTCCTTGAATATTACCTTGGGTTGACTTGGGCATCCCCAAGGTTAGGCTCTTGCCACTCTTTATTCCACAGTCCATCGAATCTTTACCCAAAACTTGAAAACTTCACAACACAAAACTCAACAGAAAACTCGTAAGCTCCGTTAGTATAAGAAAATAAAACCACCACTTAGGTACTGTAATGAACTAATTAAAAATTCATATTGGTGTAATATATCTACTGTATTCCAACTTCTCTATGGTTCATACCCTCCGATACTACTCATAGGTTCATCAAAATAAGCAAACAACACATAGAAAACAGAATCTGTCAAAAACAGAACAGTCTGTAGTAATCTGTATCCAACGTATACTTACGGAACTCCAAAAATCCTACCAAATTAGGAAGTCTTACGAAATTTGTGTACCAATCGAGAGCAAGAAGAATCAGATCAGAAGAACTTCTATGTGAATTAACAAAACTAATTTACTGGGTGCAAAAGTTTCTGATTTTCAGCAGGATCAACGCAACTATCACCGTAGGCTATCCTGAAGGTCTTACTTGGCACTTTATTGAAACAAAAGATATAAAACATGATTACTACAGTAGTATAATCAGGTGGACACACAAAAAACAGAAGGGGTAAATATTGGGTTGTCTCCCAACAAGCACTTTTCTTTAATGCCTTTCTAGCTAGGCATGATGATGACAATGATGCTCACATAAAAGATAAGAATTGAAACATAACGGGAGCATCATGAAGAATATGACTAGCACATTTAAGTCTAACCCACTTCATATGCATAGGGATTTTGTGATCAAACAACTTATGGGAACAATAATCAACTAGCATAGGAAGGCAAAACAAGCATAACATCAAGATTTTAAGCACATAGAGAGGAAACTTGACATTATTGCAATTTCTACAAGCATATGTTCCTCCCTCATAATAATTTTCAGTAGCATCATGAATGAATTCAACAATATAACCAGCACCTAAAGCATTCTTTTCATGATCTACAAGCATAGAAAATTTACTATTCTCTACATAAGCAAAATTCTTCTCATTCGGAATAGTGGGAGTATCATAAGAGACTTGAACACTAAAAATTGTTTCCACATTAAAAGAGTAATGTTCAGAAAAAGGGTAATCATAATCATGACAAGTTTTATAAATATAATCATCACTACTTTTTATAGCATAAGTTTCATCACAATAATCATCATAAGTAGCAACTTCGTTCTCATCATAATTGATTGAAACCTCTTCCAAGGTAGTGGAGTCGTCACTAAATAAAGTTGACACTCTTCCAAATCCACTTTCATATTTATCACAATAAGATTAAACATCCTCCAAAATAGTGGGATAACTAGTTCCTACAGTTGACACTCTTCAAAACCCACTTTCATCAATATAATCATCATAGGTAAGAGGCATGCTATCATCATAACAACTTTGCATATCAAAACTTGGGAGGCTAAAAATATCATATTCATTAAACATAGCATCCCCAAGCTTGGTACAAACATTAATTTCAGCAAATATATTCTCAAATATTTCATCCTCATCAAACATAGCTTCCCCAAGCTTGGGCCCTTTCATATCATAAGCATAATCACTCTCATCATTAAAAATATGGATAGCACCAATAGTATAGCAATCATCATCACAATGAGTAGTAGGAGCAACATCATTTGGGAGGGATACCTTTCTACCTTTGTTGCTCCCTCTTTTCTTTCTTGTCTTCAAATTATGTGTGGGTTCAACCTTCTTCTTTGAGCTCTTTATTGACGAGATTGGTTGAATAGAAAGCTCCTCCTCGTTACCTGATTCATCATAAGAAATAATAGGAGGATATTGGGAAGTCTCTTCCCTTTCATTAGTATTCTCATCATCTTCTCTTTGCTTTCTTTTCGTTAGGTGATTGGCGATACAAGGATTTTCAATGTAATTCACCGCACAATACATATAAATCTTCTCTAGATCAAAATCAAGAAATCTATCAATATTAGAATTCGGAATACCCTTAGTTATACGTTTCATTTCTTCATACCCCAAAAGAAGACTAAGCTCTTTATGATGCTCAAGGGTAATCAAGTTATCACAGTTTTTGGACACGATTCGATCATGAAACAATTTGCATTGGAGATTTAAATGACCACATTCATTGCAAAGTTCACAAGGAGCACGAAAAATATTGAATCTTTCAGCACAATCATCAAGACTTTCTTGCAAACCTTTAGTTTCTAAATACTTATGCCTCTTGCAATATCTATCTTCTCTATTTGGTGTATCTATGCAAACCCAATTCACTCCACAAAAATCGACATGCTTATAGGAGACATTTTCATCATAAGTAGTGCACTCATCATTAGTACTATGGATATTCAAAGAGTTCATACTAACAACATTGCAATCATGCTCATCATTCAAAGATTTAGTACCAAGCATTTTAATGCATTCTTCTTTTAGCAATTTAGCACAATTTTCCTTTCCATCATACTCACGAAAGATATTAAAAAGATGAAGCGTATGAGACAAACTTAACTCCATTTTTTGTAGTTTTCATTTATAAACTAAACTGGTGATAAAACAAGAAACAAAAAGATTTGATTGCAAGATCTAAAGATATACCTTCAAGCACTCACCTCCCCGGCAACGGCGCCAGAAAAGAGCTTAGTTGACGGGGTGTGAGTGCCGCTGTAACGCCCCGAGACCGACGCTCCAGAAGACTTCCATATATTCCGGGTTTCGCCATGTGTTTCATTTGTGTCTGCCCCTTTTATTTTTGCATTGCATCATGTCATCATGCCATCATATCATTAATTTTTAAAACCTCAACTAAATAAATTGCATAGATCATTGATCTATTTAAATCGAGGGATATTCACATGGTGATTTCTCTTTAAAACATATTCAAAGTCTCCTACTATTATTAGGGAGCTATAATAAATATTTCATTTTTTGGAAATCACCATAACACACTTGCAAAATATCCAATGCCTTTGTTGTCTTAAATCTTGATCTCCAACTTTGCCATTTATTCTTTCATCATTTTCTGGAGCTCCACCAAAAATCCGAACATTTTTGGACCTTCCTTTTATCAAGTCCTAGTTCAAAACCATTTGAATTAAATTCAAATGAGTTTGAATTTAAATCTTGCAATCATGGCCTTTCTATTTTTCTTGGATCAAACTCATTTTTGTGAGTCCATGAAATTAACCCCATGCCCAAACTCCTTAACCTTTTCTTCACAACTTGTCATTCCTTGCATATTTTTCCTGTTATGGAAAATAAGTGAGAGGGACAGAGGCTGGCTCTAGCCGACCTCTTGGACCTCCCAGGCCCAGCCTCCAAGGCCCATCTGCAGCCCAGCCGGCGCCCCACCGACCGAACCCTAGCCCCGCTAGCCCGACTCCCTCCTCTCGATCCTCTTCTCCTCGTTTTCCTTCCGCCGCCAGCGCCCGACCTCGTCGCCCTCTCTCCCGATCGATCCACTCCCTCCTCTCGATCTCACCCTCTCCCTCTCGTCCTCCCACGCACGAGAGGAGCGCCTCGTACGATCCCCTTCACAGCCATCCGGCCCGCGCCTCCTCGTCACCCGCGTCGCCTCCGCACCTCCAGCCGGCCACTGGAGCCCGCTTGCTGCCGCCGGGCTTGGCCTCGCCGCGCTGCCCCAGGACGTCGATCTCCTGCCGTCTCTGGCGCCGCAGCACCGGAGCTGCTCCTTCCCCGCGACCCCGAGCCCCAAGCACCGCCTCGTCTCCTCTGCTACGCCCGCACCTCGCCTGTGACTTCACCGCGCCGCGACCTCCATCGCGCCTCCGTGCTTCGTCCGGCCGCCGCGCCGCCATGCTCCAGCGCGCCTCGAGCCTGCTCCTGTGCGCCTCCACCTTGGATCGAGGCCTCGACCTCGCCCGCCTCAGCCCCGAGTGAAGTTTCTCCCGCAGCCAGCCGTACCTCCCCGTCGGCGATGAGCAGTAGCTCCAGCAGGACTTCCCTGCGTTGCCCGGAGGTTCCTTGCTGCCTCTGCCTTCATGCACCTGCAAAGCTTGTTGCTGTTCGACCCGAAGTCCGCCAAGTACCTCGACGAACACCTTTGTTACCGCCTCACAAGACGTTCCCTGGTTACGCCAAGACCCGGACCAACAAGTACCACGACGTCCGTCGATCGCCAAGTACCCCTACACGTGGATACGCCAAGTTCCTCTTCGACCCGTGTACCACTACCATCGCCGAAGACCTGTGTAACGGAACCGTCAAGTTCATCTACGAAACGAGTACCCCTACTTCCCTCGACGACTCGAACCACTCCGAAGATGCACGCTTCGAAGGTATAACCCCGAGACGACCTTCCGAGAACGAATGTGGGTTGTATGAGATGCCCGTGTTTGCACCATGTCCGAGTTGTTCCTTGCGCGTTCCTCATTGCCTTGCCGTCGACACGTGGAACCCGGAATTCGGGATCACCCCACCATCTTGCATGACTTGCTCACGTCACACTTCCTTTTGCACCGATACCTCCATGAGTTACCGGGACCGGAATGTTGCCGTGGCATCATTTTCGGATTCGTCGCCGTGGCACCCTTTTTGTTCCGCCATGGTGACCAAATGCTTCTTAATGCTCTGGTCAACATTTTCATAAAAATTGCATAAAACTTGTATATGTCATCCGCATCATGATAACAACATTTAAAATGTTTAACTTGTTGTTGCATTAAATTGCTAAATGCATATGGGGATTTACCGGATTTGTTGTTTTTATATCCGGCCCCATTTAAATTGTTTAGATGGTATAGTTTATATTATGCTTCACCTCTTGCCATGTTTAACAACAGTTAATATTGTTGGGTACCTTAACCGAGAGATAACTAAATAATTGATGTGGTGTTCCGTCAACATGCACCTCGTTGCATATTGAGCTCCACTTAACTTGTAGTATTGTTTGTTGCACTTTGCCATGCTATGCCTCATTAAACCGGACATGCATCATACTCGTTTGTGCATCATGACTTGTTTATGCTTGTGTGTTTACTATGTTGTTTGTTTCTTTCCGGGTTGCTTCTCTCGTTAGCTTCGGTTTCGTTCCGGAGTTGTGAGGATTCGTTCGTCTACGGCCGTTTGTCTTCTTCATGGACTCGTCCTTCTTCCTTGCGGGATTTCAGGCAAGATGATCATACCCTCGAAATCACTACTATCTTTGCTATGCTAGTTTGCTCGCTCTTTTGCTATGCCAATGCTACGATGCCTACCATTTGCTTGTCAGCCTCCCAAATTGCCATGTCAAACCTCTAACCCACCATGTCCTAGCAAACCGTTGATTGGCTATGTTACCGCTTTGCTCAGCCCCTCTTATAGCGTTGTTAGTTGCAGGTGAAGATTGAAGTTTGTTCCTTGTTGGAACATGGAGATGTTGTTCCTTGTTGGAACATGTTTACTTGTTGGGATATCACAATATATCTTATTTAATTAATGCATCTATATACTTGGTAAAGGGTGGAAGGCTCGGCCTTATGCCTGGTGTTTTGTTCCATTCTTGCCGCCCTAGTTTCCGTCATATCGGTCTTATGTTCCCGGATTTTGCGTCCCTTACGCGGTTGGGCTATAATGGGAACCCCTTGACAGTTCGGCTTAAGTAAAGCTCTTCCAGCAATGCCCAACCTTGGTTTTACCATTTGCCACCTAGCATTTTCTTTCCCTTGGGTTCTGCAGACTCAGGGGTCATCTTATTTAACCCCCCCGGGCCAGTGCTCCTCTGAGTGTTGGTCCGAACTGAGCTGCCTGCGGGGCCACCTCGGGAAAACTTGAGGGTTGGTTTTACTCGTAGCTAGACTCATCTGAGGGTGCCTTGAGAAAGAGATATGTGCAGCTCCTATCGGGATTTGTCGGCACATTCGGGCGGTGTTGCTGGTTTAGTTTTACCCTGTCGAAATGTCTTGTTGTACCGGGATACCGAGTCTGATCGGAGTGTCTCGGGTGGAGGTCTATTCCTTCATTGACCGTGAGAGCTTGTCATGGGCTAAGTTGGGACACCCCTGCAGGGTATTATCTTTCGAAAGCCGTGCCCGCGATTATGGGCAGATGGGAATTTGTTAACGTCCGGTTGTAGAAAACCCGAAGTTGACCTTAATTAAAATACATCAACCGCGTGCGTAACCGTGATGGTCTCTTCTCGGCGGAGTCCGGGAAGTGAACACGGTGTTGGAGTTATGTTTGACGTAAGTAGTTTCAGGATCACTTCTTGATCGCTACTAGCTTCACGACCGTGCCTTGCTTCTCTTCTCGCTCTCTTTTGCGATTGTAGCCACCATATATGCTAGTCGCTTGCTGCAGCTCCACCTCATTACTCCATCCTCCCTATAAGCTTAAATAGTCTTGATCTCGCGGGTCGAGATTGCTGAGTCCCCGTGGCTCACAGATACTTCCAAACCAGTTTGCAGGTGCCTATGTTACCGAGCAGGTGATGCAACCAAGCTTAAGGAGGAGCTCGATGAAGATCTTGCCCATTGTGTTGTTTCGTTCTAGTTGATCAGTAGTGGAGCCCAGTTGGGGTCGATCGGGGACCTTTGTCGCATGTGGAGTTCTTCTTTTATTTTGGTTCCGTAGTCGGACCTTGATTGTATCTGGATGATGTAATGCTTTATCCATGTAATTGTGTGAAGTGGCGATTGTAAGCCAACTATGTATCTCTTTCCCTTATGTATTACATGGGTTGTGTGAAGATTACCTCACTTGCGACATTGCTTTCAATGCGGTTATGCATCTAAGTCGTGCTTCGACACGTGGGAGATATAGCTGCATCGAGGGCGTTACAGCCGCCTACCTAGCCTGCTCGGCAACAGCGCCAGAAAAGAGCTTGACGTCTACTACACAACCTTCTTCTTGTAGACGTTGTTGGGCCTCCAAGTGCAGAGGTTTGTAGGACAGTAGAAAATTTCCCTCAAGTGGATGACCTAAGGTTTATCAATCTGTGGGAGGTGTAGGATGAAGATGGTCTCTCTCAAACAACCCTGCAACCAAATAACAAAGAGTCTCTTGTGTCCCCAACACACCCAATACAATGGTAAATTGTATAGGTGCATTAGTTCGGCGAAGAGATGGTGATACAAGTGCAATATGGATGGTAGATATAGGTTTTTGTAATCTGAAATTATAAAAACAGCAAGGTAACAAGTGGTAAAAGTTAGCGTAAAAGGTATTGCAATGCTAGGAAACAAGGCCTAAGGTTCATACTTTCACTAGTGCAAGTTCTCTCAACAATAATAACATAGATAGATCATATAACATTCCCTCAACATGCAACAAAGAGTCACTCCAAAGCCACTAATAGCGGAGAACAAACGAATAGATTATGGTACGGTATGGAACCACCTCAAAGTTATCCTTTCTGTTCTATCTATTCAAGAGTCCGTAGTAAAATAACATGAAGCTATTCTTTCCATTCAATCTATCATAGAGTTCATACTAGAATAACACCTTAAGACACAAATCAACCAAAACCCTAATGTCACCTAGATACTACATTGTCACCTCAAGTATCCGTGGGCATGATTATAAGATATGCATCACACAATCTCAGATTCATCTATTCAAAGAGTACCCCACAGTTTCTACCAGAGAGTCAAGACGAAAACGTGTGCCAACCCCTATGCATAGATTCATTGAACCCGCAAGTTGATCACCAAAACATACATCAAGTGGATCACGTGAATATCCCATTGTCACCACAGATAAGCACGGCAAGACATACATCAAGTGTTCTCTAATCCTTAAAGACTCAATCCGACAAGATAACTTCAAAGGGAAAACTCAATCCATCACAAGAGAGTAGAGGGGGAGAAACATCATAAGATCCAATTATAATAGCAAAGCTCGCGATACATCAAGATCGTGCCATAGAGAGAACACGAGAGAGAGAGATACCAAACACATAGCTACTGGTACATACCCTCAGCCCCGAGGGTGAACTACTCCCTCCTCGTCATGGATAGCGCCGGGATGATGAAGATGGCCACCGGTGATGGATTCCCCCTCCGACAGGTGCCGAAATGGGCTCCTGAGAGGTTTTTGGTGGCTACAGAGGCTTGCGGCGGCGGAACTCCTGATCTATCTTCGTCTTCAATGTTTTTAGGGTACGTGGACTTATATAGGCGAAAGAAGTCGCTCGGGGAAGCCTCGAGGGGACCAGGAGATAGGGGGCGCACCCAGGGGGTGGGCGCGCCCTCCTATCTCCTGGCTTCCTCGAACCTTCCCTAGCTTGAACTCCAAGTCTCCCGGATCATATCTTTTCCAAAAATCACGCTCCCGAGGGCCCAGGATTGCTATACGTGAGCAAGATATTGAATTGTCGAGGGACGTAGATGTACGAGCTTGTGAGTGGCCATCCGATAATTTTATGGTCGAAGCAGGCTTTAAGGAGGAATTTGACGCATTTGTGCGTAATGCTGAGTTGGAGGACTTCTTACACGATAAGTGTCCTCAGTACTATCAATTGACTGATTCCTTTGTTCGGAGGTTTAGATATAACTGCACGCGTAATTCTCCTAGTGTCATATTTGATATTTATGATACATCTTATACCATGGACTTAGAGGATTTTACAACTGCTTGCAAACTCTCGCAGTGGGGTAATATTAATGATCCTCACAAATCTGAATTTAGAGATTTCCTTGCTAGTATTACTATGGGAGAATCTAGGGACATAGCACAGGCTACCATAGGGAGCATTCATTTTCCTACTATACATTATTTTGCTCTCTTCATTGGTAGATGCATTAACGATAAAGATGAAGCATGCCACATGTGTGTCCCTGATATGTGTGTCCTCAAGAGTGCTGTGTTAGGTTATGAAGGTTATAACTTGGGGCCAATAGTTGCACGTAGGTTGCAGAGTAATAGTAGAAAGGGAAATTTATTTGGAGGAATTTATGCAACCCATGTGGCTAATTATCTTGGTATAGCCCCACGAGAGGGAGATATGATAATACCTCCTGTTTATTTGGATTCTGAAGCTATGGTCAATCATCAATTTCTTGGGAGGAATGAACAATTCCTCCAATATCGACTAATCTATGACAGACGCAACGTCGTCCATGTTACTCTTCCTGCTCCCTACCTTTTTGATTATCAGGCAAAAGGAAGATATGTTGTCACCAGGGAGGAAGCAGCTGACCACGAGGGGAGAGTGGAGGCAGCTCGCCAACATGCCGCATCTCAGGAGGCGGTTGCCGCTGCATCTCAGTACAACCCCAGTTTCACTTACGGATATCAGCTAGGCGGTCCTTGGTATTAGACCAACTTAGGCCAAAGCCTAAGCTTGGGGGAGTACGTATTTCTCACCGACTTTACATTCATGTTCACACACTAGTCGTCGGTGCTCATACTCTTTCATTGTATTATCCATGCTAGTTTAAATTTCTTTTTCTAGTTTTCTTCTTGTGTGTTTGATAAACCTTAAGAAAAACTAAAAAAATTAGTTAGTTTAATTTCCATGCTTGTAGTAGAATTAAAACGAAAACCCAAAAAGATTTCTAGTTCTTCTTTTTACTTGTTGGGAGCTTTCCCGTGTAAATAGTTTTCTTTTCTTTTCTTTTCTTTGGGGGTCGAGAAGACCATATTGAAAATGTTTAGTGGCTCTCATACGCATGACTGTTTATTTAATTTAGAGCCCATATTATCGTCTTCTCTCTTGAGTTGAATGCTTGCAGATTCCAGCTTAGTCCAATGCACGTGCACTATTATTATTATACACATCGTTCGGTCATGCAAGTGAAAGGCAATAATGACGATATATGATGGACTTATTGGGATGAGAAAAGCTGGTATGAACTCGACCTCTCTTGTTTTTGTTAATATGATGAGTTCATCGTTTCTGAGTCAGGTTATTATGAAGTAAACATATTTGCAATGACATTTAGAGATTATAGTTGCTTGTGCCATGCTTGATTAGCTATGAGGTATAATGGTTTACCTTGCGTGCTAACATGCTATTAGAATGATTATGATGTGATATGATGGGATGGCATCCTCCTTTGAATGAATTGAGTGACTCGACTTGGCACATGTTCACGCATGTAGTTGAATCAAATCAACATAGCCTTCATGATATTTATGTTCATGGTAGATTATATCCTACTCATGCTTGTACTTGGTGTGAAATAATTTTAATGCATGTTTTTGACTGTTGTCGCTCTCTCAGTTGGTCGCTTCCCAGCCTTTTGCTAGCCTTCACATGTACTAAGCGGGAATACCGCTTGTGCATCCAAACTCCTTAAAACCCAAAGTTGTTCCATATGAGTCCACTATACCTTCCTATATGCGGTATTTACCTGCCGTTCCAAGTAAATTTGTATGTGCCAAACTCCAAACCTTCAAATGAAATTCTATTTTGTATGCTTCAGCAGCTCATGTTACAACTAGGGCTGCCTATATCTTCCATGCTAGGTGGGTTATTCTCAAGAGGAGTGGACTCCGCTCCTCATTCACGAGAAAGGGCTGGTAACCGGGATGCCCAGTCCCATGATCCAAAAAGATCAAAGCAAATCAAAATAATTAAACAAAACTCCCCCAGGGCTATTGTTAGTTGGAGGCACTCGTTGTTTCGAGCAAGCCATGGATTGATGCTTGTTGGTGGTTTGGGGAGTATAAACCTTTACCATTCTGTTTATGAACTGCCTATAATGCATGTAGTATGGAAGATACAACCATCTCATAGTTGTTGCGTTGACAACAAAAGTATGCCGCTCAAAATGTTATTCAATCTCTATTTTAAAATCGAGCTCTGGCACCTCTACAAATCCCTGCTTCCCTCTGCGTAGGGCCTATCTATTTACTTTTATGTTGACTCATCACCCTTCTTATTAAAAAGCACCCGCTGGAGAGCACACTATCATTTGCATTCATTACTATTGGTTTATATTGGGTATGACTTGACTGGATCTCTTTTACCATGAATTAGAATGTTTAATCAGTCCTTGATCTTTAAAGGTGCTTTGCATTTATGTTTTGCAGTCTCAGAAAGGGCTAGCGAGATAGCATTTTGTTATATCATGTTATGATTGTTTTGAGAAAGTGTTTTCATCCGAGTTTTATTATTATGGCTCGCTAGCTGATTATGCTATTGATATGAGTAATTGTGAGACCTAAGTATTATTGTGAGTATGGTTAGTTCATAATATTTGCTGAAACTTGAATGATGGCTTTTCATGTTTACAACAAGAAGAGCAAACAGAGTTTGTAAAAGTTTTTCTTTATCACTTTCAGTTTATCAACTGAATTGCTTGAGGACAAGCAAAGGTTTAAGCTTGGGGAGTTGATATGTCTCCAATGTATCTACTTTTCCAAACACTGTTGCCTTGTTTTGGACTCTAACTTGCATGATTTGAATGAAACTTACACGGACTGACGCTGTTTTCAACAGAACTACCATGATGTTGTTTTATGTGTAGAAAAGAGAAGTTCTCGGAATGTCCTGAAAATCCACGGAGGGACTTTTTGGAAAATATAAAAGTATTGGCGAAAGAATCAAGACCAGGGGGCCCACACCCTGTCCACGAGACAGGGGGGCGTGCCCCCTCCTCCTGGGCGCGCCCCCTATCTCGTTGGCCCCCTGGACCTCCACCGACCTCAACTCCAACTCCATATATTCACGTTCGGGGAGAAAAAAAACAGAGAGAAAGTTTCATCGCGTTTTACGACACGGAGCCACCACCAAGCCCTAATCTCTCTCGGGAGGGCTGATCTGGAGTCCGTTCAAGGCTCTGGAGAGGGGGATTCATCGCTGTCATCATCATCAACCATCCTCCATCACCAATTTCATGATGCTCACCGCGTGCGTGAGTAATTCCATCGTAGGCTTGCTGGACGGTGATGGGTTGGATGAGATTTACCATGTAATCAAGTTAGTTTTGTTAGGGTTTGATCCCTAGTATCCACTATGTTCTGAGATTGATGTTGCTATGACTTTGCTATGCTTAATGCTTGTCACTAGGGCCCAAGTGCCATGATTTCAGATCTGAACCTATTATGTTTTCATGAATATATGTGTGTTCTTGATCCTATCTTGCAAGTCTATAGTCACCTATTATGTGTTATGATCCGACAACCCCGAAGTGACAATAATCGGGATACTTCTCGGTGATGACCATAGTTTGAGGAGTTCATGTATTCACTATGTGCTAATGCTTTGTTCCGGTTCTCTATTAAAAGGAGGCCTTAATATCCCTTAGTTTCCGCTAGGACCCCGCTGCCACGGGAGGGTAGGACAAAAGATGTCATGCAAGTTCTTTTCCATAAGCACGTATGACTATTTACGGAATACATGCCTACATTACATTGATGAACTGGAGCTAGTTCCGTGTCACCCTATGTTATAGCTATTACATGAGGAATCGCATCCGGCATAATTATCCATCACTGATCCATTGCCTACGAGCTTTTCACATATTGTGCTTCGCTTATTTACTTTTCCGTTGCTCTTGTTACAATCACTACAAAAACCCAAAAACTATTATCTTTACTTTTGCCACCGTTACCTTTATTAACATACTACTTTGCTACTAAATACCTTGCTGCAGATACTAAGTTATCCAGGTGTGGTTGAATTGACAACTCAACTGCTAGTACTCAAGAATATTCTTTGGCTCCCCTTGTGTCGAATCAATAAATTTGGGTTGAATACTTTACCCTCGAAAGCTGTTGCGATCCCCTACACTTGTGGGTTATCATTGACTCTTGCATAAAAGTAAATACATAAAAGTAAAAGATAGGCCCTTTGCAGAGGGAGGCAGAGGTTGTCATGCGTTTTTTACTTTCGGATTTGCAAGCTCTTAATGCAAAGGAACGACACATTATATTGCTCCTTGTGATAGAAACCTTTATTACGCGGTCCGTCGATATTACTTCTTTACCATCATAAGTTCATACAACGCTTATTTTCCTTTGTAATAAAATATCATACATATTTTAGGAGCAAATTTTTTTGTTTTTTGCATTGATGACAACTTACTTGAAGGATCTTATTCTATCCATAGGTAGATATGGTGGACACTCATGGCAAGAAACTGGGTTTTAAGGGTTTTTTGGATGCACAAGTAGTTTCTCTACCTAGTATGAATTTTTGGCTAGCAAAAGATCCTAAGCAAGCACCGCATGTTTGAGGATGAATAAAAATATAACTTCTATACAAATATACCCAAACATAACTCACTACGTTGTCTTCCTTGTCCAATTTCAACTAATTTGATCAATTTTAAAAATAATTAATGGCTATTCACAATCATAAAAGATGTCCAAGATAATATATTTGTATGTGAATGTTCTCTTCCTTATATTAATCATTCATGAATTACTTGTATGACCAATATTGTGATTATCAAACTTCAAGATTTTGCTTTCTAAACACAATGTGAAGCTACTACTAGGTATGATACAAGCATATGAAGCACATATAATTTAACTTTATGAAATTCAATTCATTCAATAGTTTACTCTTAGGATATAAGTGAAGAACTAGACTAATTGACAAACTACTCCAAAAAGATATACACGAAGATCAAATGAGTAGTTAAATAATTAAGTAGCTATGTGAGGACTCTTTCTCTCTCTCTCTCTCTCTTTCAAAAATTTCATATCCTAAGTATTTTACTCAAACAAAAAAGTAAACAAAATAAAATTACATTCCAGGAATAGCACAACTCATGTGAAGAAGCAAAAACTTAGGCTCAACCGATACTAACCTATAATTGTTGATGAAAAAAGATGGGATGCCTACCTGGGCATCCCCAAGCTTAGATGCTTGAGACTTCTGAGAATATTATCTTGGGATGCCTTGGACATTCCCAAGCTTGACCTTCGGTGTCTCCTCAATTCCTTTCATATCACACTACCATTAAATCTTAAAAACATCATCCACATAAAAATCAACAAGAACTTGTGAGATAAGTTAGTATAAATGAACCGAAAACCTTAACATTCTCTACTATAGAAAATCACTAATATTATAATTTAACATTGCATACTAAATTCCTCTACATATTTAGTACTCCTATCTCAAATAGAATCATTAAACAAGCAAACATCAGACATAACATCAATCTGTCTAAACCGAACAATCTGTAAAGGATGAAGAAAGATTCATACTTCTTTAACTCCAACAATTCTGGAAAATTCCCATACTATAGAAAATTTGTTATGCCTTGCTTTGTAAATATTTCAAGATTTTATCTCATTCTGACTTTTCTGAAGAATTCAGAGAATGATAGAAAACTTTGTGTTTTCAAACAACAACATATAGACTTGCAAATTGAGCATGGTAAAGGCTATACTTGTCTCTTTTATTGAAATAAAAGATACAAAACACTACTCCAAATAACAACAAGCAAATCAAAACAAAATAAAATAACACTCCAAGCAAAACACATATCATGTGACGAATAAAAATATAGCTCCAAAGTGAGGTTACCGATAACGTTGAAGATGAAAGAGGGGATGTCTTCCGGGGCATCCACAAGCTTAGTTGCTTGGGTCTTCCTTGAATATTACCTTGGGGTGCCTTGGGCATCCCAAAGCTTAGGGTCTTGCTGCTCCTTATTCTCCTCATATCGATATCTCACCCAAAACTTGAAACATCAATCACACAAAACTTAACCGAACTTCGTGAGATAGGTTAGTACGATAAAGAACAAATCATTCACTTTGATACTGTCAATACAAGATTCATAATTTTTGTCACACAATTCCTACCATACCCTACAAATTCTACAATTTATATTGACCAATATAAGCCATAGAAACTATAAAACAAGCAAACTATGCATTGAAAATAGAATCTGTCAAAAATAGAATAGTTTGTAATGATCTGAACAATAAGCATACTTATGTAAATCCAATTTTTTTTAAAAATTAGGTTAACGTAGGCAATTTGTATATCAATTATATGTCAAAAGTTTAGAATTTTTTGACGCTCCAGTGATCTTCAATAATTCTATTACTCGGTGCAAAAGTTTCTGTTTTTGCACAGAATCAAGTCAACTATCGTCTACACAATCCCAAAGGATTTACTCGAAACTTTATTGAAACAAAATCTATGAAACATGATTAATACAGTAGCTTAATCATATTAACTCACAAAAACAATAGGTAAATATATTTGGTTTTCTCCAAACAAGTGCTTTTCTTTAATGCCTTTTTAGCTAGGCATGATGATTTCAATGATCCTCACATAAAAGTAAAGAACTGAAACATAACAGGAGCATCATGAATCTTATGTTACTCTCTCATAATAGTTTTCAGTAGAATCATGAGTGAATTCAACAATATGGTTATCACAAAAAGAATTCTTTTCATGATCCCCAAGCATAGAAAATTTATTACTCTTCACATAAGCAAACTTATTATCATTCGTAATAGTGGGAGTATCATATGAAACTCGAATACTATAAATTGTTTCCACATTAAAGGAGTAATATTCAGTAGAAGAGTATTCACAATTATGACAAGATTTATAAGAATAATTATCACTACTTTTTATAACATAAGTATCATCAAAATAATCATCATAAGTAGCAACTTTGTTCTCATCATAGTCAATTGAAACCTCTTCCAAGATAGTTCATTAGTAAATAAAGTCATGACCTCTCCAAATCCACTTTTATCATTATAATAAGATTCAACACCCTCCAAAATAGTGGGATATTAATTATTTAATTTTAACACTCTTCCAAACCCGCTTTCTTTAGTGCAATCATCATAAATAGGAGGCATGCGATCATCATAACAAATTTGATCATTCAAAGTAGGGGGACCAAAAAGATCATCTTCATTAAGCATCGCATTCCCAAGCTTGGGACAAACATTAGTTGCAGCAAATAAATTCTCAAACATGTCATTCTCATCAAACATAGCATCCCCAAGCTTGTGGCTTTGCATATCATAAGCATAATCACTCTTATCATTAATAGTGTGAACAACACCAATAGTATAACAATTACTATCATCGTAATTTTCTAAGTTGGTGCCAAAAATATTTTCAAGATCATAAGAAGTATCATCATTTTCCCAGTCATAATCATCACAACAAGTAATATGCATATCAAAATCATCCTCACTAGTTTCTCCGGACATTGTCCCATAAGACAAAGAAGCAATATCATCATCAAGTATATAATCTTCCACTGTTATTGTTGATTCATTCTCATGAGGCACAACAATAACAGGGGCAACATTATTTGGAAGGGATACCATTTTACATCTACGTTTTCTTCTTTTCTTCTTATTCACCACATCATGTGTGGGTTCAATCCATTTTTCCGAGCTTCTTATTCATGAGATTGGTTGAATAGGGAGCTCCACCTCATCACCTATTTCTTCATGAGAGACAATAGAAGGGAAAGTGGAAATCTTTACCCTTTCATTAGTATTACTTTTATATTCTATTGGTTTTCCCGTCTTTCTATAGTTGGCAATATAAGCATTTCTTTGCAATTTACCATACAAAACATATATATTTCTTTCAAAGAAGTTTCGGCATGGTCTGTGAATATGAATGCTTCAAACCAACTATTTTTATGTGACAATTCTTCACACCCAAAAATAAACAAAGTTCATTATAAAGTTCAAGGGTGTCGGTGCAACAAACCCTGGGTCTGTTGCCCAGACTATGCACAGGCACAGGAACAAGAATATGGCACCATGCCATGCTAGAGTACAGGAGACCAAGATCTTCGAAGGACCAATATGCATATCAAGAGGACCAAGGTCGAGCCAGAGAAACAAGATACCACCAGGAGAAAAACCTCCCTTGCCGGGCGGACGAGCTCAGCAAGGACGGGGTCGCCCCCCGAAGAGAACATCCAAGATGTCCCGGCAGGGCCTGCCAGGACTCACGGAGGCAAAAACCACCTCACCAACCACTCCACCATGACCCACGTCGTCAATCAGTGCGGTGCCAAGCCGCAAAGTGATTAAGTGCTAGCCATTCGCCACATGGTAGCCTCTTTCTACATGAGATACCTACAGACGACACCCGTCCTGCGACATGTCAAGCAAGCAGGCGTGAAGCTGGCAAAATAGCCCGGCAAGGCTTGTCATTGAGCAGCGCATTTAATGCGCTCTGTCAGCCTGCAAAGTTAGGTATGATAGCACTGTTTGCTATCTTATCAGTGCATAATGACCGATTTCCATTGTGGTAACCGCTTAATCTATAAAAGGAGGCCCGTGGCAACCATAGAGAGGGGGTTAGACGGTTGGACACCCACACACTAATACAAGGGTAACCACTGCCGCCCATAGGCAACCTGATGCGGAGCATCCTTTGGTCATCCCCATGGACCTTCCATCGTCTCACCAAGCACCAAGAGGACCCATGACTAGAGCACGAGCTAGAGGTCTCGAGACCAAGGTGACTTCTCTCCTTAGTGATATCTCATATGATCCTCTCGAGACATGGTTACTACCTAAGTTCGGAATGTTGTGCATGATTAGGTACCAAGAGGACCCTCCTGCGGATGCACATGAAGATGGTCAAGACCCCAAGTCCACGAAAGAAGAGAACCAACGGAAGAAGGCGAGAATAGCCTCCAGGCGAGAATAGCTACAGGGCCCAGACATCCGACCCTCCTCACCGGAATTCCGGCCTCCAGCCCGGACATCCGGCCCTCCTCACCGGAAATCCGGCCTCCAGCCCGGACATCCGGAGGCACCATCCAGGGAGCACAGAAGGCTGCCCAGACAGCCCGGACATCCGGTCGAAGCCCCGGACACCCGGCACCGCCCATCCAGAGAGCAGCTCGGCCATCTCCACCAGCACGTACATCCGGCCCCTCACGAGCGCCCGGACATCCGGCCCGATGCCCGGACATCTAGCCTACCCTATCTACGAACAGTGTAAGGGCCGAGGCCCATGTACCCCCTTCGCCCCTAGACTATATATACTCCATCCCCACCTACGTTTTAGGGTCAGCATTAGTTTAGCTCATTTGAGATAGAGCATTGGTCATCCGTATCGGATCTATTCGTCGTGAGGGACCGCACCTCTTCGGAGAAGATCCATCCGGATTCAAGGCCTCCATCCGGAGAAGACAATCAAGACCTCCTCACGGAGAAGAACAGTTACTCTTGTATCGTCCCTTGTTGACTTTGGATCTCGTGTTACTTTGTGCCTCGATGATCTAGCACTTGTGAGATCAATTTCATGTCGGTTGAGTGTTTCTCTTGTTTTCCTCTCGCGATTTCCCTCGTGTTCTTCCGCGCGTTCTTCATGTTCCTCGTAGGGATCCTCTCCAAACGAGAAAGATCAGCCCCATAGGGATCCTCCCTACATCATCTTGGTATCATGAGCCAGGTTGATCACATTTTGGAGCCCCTACCCCGTGTTTTCTAGCTTGATTTTGTTGATTTCGTCCTAAATCCGAAAATCCCCACCAAAAATAGCCCCAAAATTATTATTTTTTGTGATTTGTTGGTGTGATGAAGTTTTGTTGGATTTGATCCGCGGATCTGCTTTGCATCGAGTGGATCTAGCTTTTCCCCACCTTCTCCGCGATTTCCATCCACAAATTCGTCTGAATTTTGCCCTGCAGTTGCCCTTTTTCCCGTGGAGTTCTTCGCGTTCGTCCCCGTTCCAGGAGCCCGGACATCCGCCTGAGTCCCCGGACATCCGGCGTCCCGGACATCCGGCAACTTGCAGTAGCAGCTCCATTCCCCCGCGCCATTTTCCTCCTAGTTTCGCCCAATTTTGCCCCGGTGCCCACGCATACCTCCGCATACCACCACCGTTTTCCACAAGCATCACCACCGCTCACCGCTACCTCCTATGATGATTTTGACACGTTTTGGTCTTTGAGATTTTGGGTCGTGGTTCCCGTGTCCTATTGTGTTTCAGCTATATAGGTACGGTTCGACGTCAACATCACCACCGCTCATCTCCATCGACTACTCATCATCGCCAAGGACGGTAACCTCGTCGACATCTTTGTCGTACCTTGCAATTGCATTTATATCCAAATGGCCATACTTTTGCATTGCTTACCCATCGAGACTAGCCATTGTGTATTGCCGGCAACGTGACTCGTGCACATTAGTGATCATAATCCATAGCATTCATACCATACCATAGTGGTGCATATATTGGCATCATTTTTGTGTCACAAAGTTGTCATCGCATACACAATTGCTATCTTGGTTCATGAAGTTCTGCATGAGTAAAGAGCTCAAAATTGAAAGAGCCAGCCAAGCTTTTAAGCAAAGAGGAAAGATAAGCAAAGAGCTTATAAGCAAGAACCATAGCATCATACTACATTAAGATTGTCATATCCGATCATCTTGGATCATAGCACCGCAATACCATACATATAGCATACTTGGGATAGAGGTCATTGCATTTTTGCCTAGTGGGTTGTGCACAAGTTCCGTATCCACCTATTGTGCAATCGTGCTAGCGTCTCTTGTGTATTGTGCAATCGTGCTAGCGTCTCTTGTGTATTGTGCAACAAGAGCATTTTTGTGGATTCCACATTTTGGCTCATTTTTGATTTTCACAATCCCACTTATCTATTTGCGTGTGTGTTTCCGTGTAACACTACTTGCTTGGTCTACTTGTTGCATTTGCAAATTTGTGAATCTTTTCCAACATTATTGAAGGTCACTTACAATCGCATCAAATTTTGTGCCAACATCCTAACCAAGCTCCACCATAAGCCTTTACTTGTGTAGGTGTGAGAACCGACAAGAATTAGTACCAATAGTGCTATTTCATTGTCAGCATTTGAGTGAACTTGATTCATCGTCAACATCGGTCAAGGTACGTTCGGTATAAGTTCTTCTCCTTCTACCACTCACATTTTGCTTGGAATGATGGATAGGTCAAGTACTTCTACCAACCCACTCTTCATCAAGCAAGACGACGACATGTCATCATTCGTCACCAAGAGCCACCTCTTTGGTGCACAACGAGCGTTGCATCAAGAGCAACAAGCTATGACCGACCGCATCGACAACCTCGCCACCGACTTGTGACTCTCCGAGAAAAGTACCAAGGACTACTTCGACGACAAGCTCGACGCTCACAAGCAAGAGAATGATGCAAGGATGGACGAGATCCGTGCCTTGTGGGTGAACCGTCCTCCTTCAACTTCTTCATACTCAAGACGAAGTCGCTCAAGTAGACACTCCGACAACTCCTTCTCCGGCTCAAGTACACCGACATCGAACACTCTTCGACGAGCCACGCGTCAAGACCGTCATGCTTCTCGCAATACTCTACACGAAAAGCATTCACAAGAGCAAGGCGATGAGTAAGTACTTCATCCTCCACCACCCGAAGTTGCCTTTGCTCAAGCTCAAGAACGACAACGTCTACGTCGCCAAGAGGAAGAACGAGCGCATCTACATAAAGAGGAACAAGACGCCGAAGCTCAACGTCTTCAACAATAACAATGTGAAGCACAAGATCTTGAGGCACAACGTGCCCTTCAAGAATCAATTCGAGCCATTTCCAACCGCAACCGAGATCGACGCAATCAAGAGGAAGCACTTCGAGAAGAAATCCAAGAGCGGAACTACCAACCGCGCGTGCAACGCCAAGTTCCTCAAGCTCCTCCACAAGCTCAGCAAGCTCCTCCACAACCTCAAGTTCAACAAGAGCAAGTTGATCATGGACTCCCTACACGCCAAGAGCAACATGAGGATGATTATCCTCCATGTGAAGGGTGTCATCATCACCATCGCCAACAACACAATGAAGAGCAACGCTATGGCAAGCTAAAGATTACAATGCCCAAGTTCAATGGAAGCAATGATCCGGAAGAATACCTCTCATGGGCATTGAAGGTCAAAGAAAATCTTTAATTTTCATAACTATGAGGAAGAGAAGAAGATCGCTATGGCATCACTTGAGTTCCAAGACTATGTGATCATATGGTGGGAACAAGTCCCTGAGCGTCGAGAAGCAAGAGGTGAACCACCTATAACCACTTGGGCTCAAATGAAGGATGTCATGCGAGCATGTTTTGTGCCAACCTACTACAACCGCAACTCTTCAAGAAGCTCCAACTCCTCAAGCAAGGAACAAAGAGTGTTGAAGAATACTACAAGGAAATGGAGATAGCCATGATTCGAGCCAATGTCACGGAAGATGATGAGCAAAATATGGCACGTTTCTTGAATGGACTCAATCATCCCATCAAGAAGTATGCCGACTTCCAACCCTACTCCAACCTCATCGAGCTCGTGTATAAGGCTACAAAAGCCGAACGTCAAGTGCAAGATGACTTCAAGTACGCCAAGTACTCATCCAAGACCTACGGTTTCTCCAACAACCAAGCTTCAACGACTCCTCCAACTTCTACCTCAACCAAGCCATCTACAACCAACGACGAGAAGTCAAGTTACAAGAAGACTTCTACAAGATCAAGTCGTCTTCCTCCTGCTACAAGCAACTTCAATCCATGTGCTTCATCATCTACTACGACCGATGAGACCGTCAAGACAAGCTCCTTCAAGTGTTTCACTTACAGCGGCCGAGGCCACAAGTCTTTCGAATGCACCAACAAGCGCACCAAGATCCTCAACGATGATGGAACCTATGACTCCATGAGTGAAGAGGAGATGGAAGCCATTGAGCAAGTGGCCATGCACCGAAGCGTGAACGAGGATGAAGATGATCAAGTCTTTTGTGATGAAGATTCGAGCCCCGCTCTCGTTGTCTCCAAAGTCTTGACTCTTCAACATCAACTAGAAGAAGACCAAAGATGCCACATCTTCCACACAAAGGCCGGCATCAATGGAAGGTTCGTCAAGGTCATCATCGATGGATGTAGTTGCCACAACTTGGCAAGTGAAGAACTATGCTCCAAGCTTCAATTGGTCAAGATGAAGCACCCGCACCCATACAAGGTTCAATGGCTAAGTGACTCCGGCACTATATGAGTTGAGCATACGGTCCAAGTCTCCTTCAAAATTGGTGCATATGAGGACACTTTGGAGTGTGATGTCGTCCCGATGTCCGTTTGCCACCTCCTTCTTGGTCGACCATGGCAATTCGACCGTGGTGTCATCCACAACGGGCGTACCAATCACTATAGCTTCACGATGAAAGGGAAGGAATATGTGCTACGACCTATATCTCCTAGTCATGTGATAGCCGACAAGCAAGCCACCCATCATGGAGAGAAGAGTGAGAAAGTGATCCACCAAAAAGTGAGTGAGAGCCACAAGCCAAACTTGAGTGCCTCTTCGCCTAGAGAGAAAAACCTAGTCCTATTTGCCACCAAAAGTGAGATGAAAGAAGTGTATGAGAACCCATCGAGTGTTATGCACTTTGTCCTTGTGTGCAAGGATGGGGACCCAAAAACTAACACCTCTCACGATCTACCTTTAGTGTTTCAATCTCTTTTGCAGGAATTCCAAGATGTTTTCCCCGATGAGCTACCGCCGGGTCTACCTCCTCTACGAGGCATTGAGCATCGAATCGACCTCATCCCCGGAGCGCCCCTACCAAACAAAGATCCATACCGCGCCAACCCCGAAGAAACTAAGGAGATCCAATGGCAAGTACAACAACTAATCGACAACGATCATGTACGTGAAAGCTTAAGCCCGTGTGCCGTTCCCGTTATACTTGTGCCCAAGCAAGATGGTAGTTTTCGCATGTGCTCCGATTGTAGACCCGTCAATGCTATTACTATTCGTTATAGGCATCCCATTCCTCGCTTAGATGATATGCTTGATGAACTTAGCGGTGCCACCATTTTCTCAAAAATTAATCTCAAAAGTGGCTATTATCAAATCCGCATACAAGAAGGTGATGAATGGAAAACTGCTTTCAAAACCAAATTTGGCTTGTACGAGTGGTTAGTTATGCCTATGGGTTTATCGGAAGCTACCGGAACTTTCATGCGTCTTATGCATTTTGTGCTTCAACCTTATATTGGAGTGTTTGTTGTGGTTTACTTTGATGATATTCTTGTGTTTAGCAAATCCATGAAAGAGCATCTTAAACATGTTAGGGCTGTTGATAGAGGCAAAGGTGTCCGTCTTTCGATGAGGGTGGCTATCGTTTTGGAGGAAGTCGACTTTGACAATCCGACTACGAACGTGTGAGGACGTCGCGCCTTAGCAATCGCTAAACCAACTCCGAGAGGTTATTGACCACGCCGGAGCACGATCAACTTGACCACGAAGGTATGTTTCCTGCAGGCAAATGAAGAGCAAGCAAGAAACTAAGATTGCAATCTGGATATTGCGAATAACAGAGGAAAGCTTTATTAATGAAGGTGGGGTTCTGTGATGCCTTTGTCTGGTCGTTGAACACAAACGAAGTACGTGAAGTTGCAGCTATGGCGAACTTTTAATCTAAACAAAACCCAAAGTCTAAACGGTGCCCTAAGGGCTGTATATATGGAGGAAGAGGGGGGAATTTCGTGGCCCTTGGTGGAGGGGTCCGAAACCAACCCTATCTCTTGTCTCCCCACACATACGGACTCTAAAAATAGCATATACTTATGTATTTCAAAATTTATGAAGTGGCCCAATAAAAAGGTGATGCAACACCTAGAATAGCCTCTGGACAAAATTTATGAAGTGGCATCTTGTATATTTCGTCCAAGGCTTCATGCACTCGTTATGGTGGCTTCAAAGCCCTTAAAACATCACTTGTAACGCTGTTCTTGTTCCCCTTGCTCATGCCATCATCTTCATGCTTTTTCTTGCTACAATGTTCATCCTTCTCCAAGCTAGGCCCTTCATTTTTAAGCAAAACAAATGTATCCAATTTAGGCAGCATCATATTCTCATGAACATTAGAATCATTACCAAGAAGAAAAAGTACCTGGTAATTTAACTGGCATGCGCGAGCTCTAGTAATTGGTCCAGTATGTATAGCAGCAGGGGCTGTGGGTATAACAATGGTATTGATGTTCTCATTAGCTGTTTTGCAAACCCTTCGCAAGGAACGTATTTAGGCCAACATGAAAAAGTGCATGATTGGTGTTGACAAACTTGTTTTCTTGGGTTTCGTTGTCTCTTCCAAGGGCGTCCATGTTGACGAATCTAAAATGGAAGCAATTAAAACTTGGCCCCAACCCACCAACTTGCAACAAGTGCGTAGTTTTCTTGGCCTTGCGGGTTTTTATCGTCGCTTCGTGAAAGACTTTAGCACTATTGCTGCTCCTTTACATGCCTTGAGTAAGAAGAATGCTCCTTTTGTTTGGGGATCTTTGCAATCCACCGCTTTTGATGAGCTCAAGCTTTGCTTACTCACGCTCCGATTCTTGCTTTGCCCAATTTTGACGAAACTTTTGAGGTTCATTGTGATGCAAGTGGTACCGGAATTGGCAGAGTTTTGATGCAAGAAAAATGAGTGATTTCATATTTTAGTGAAAAACTCTCCGGTGCTCAACTTAACTATCCCATCTATGACAAAGAATTGTATGCTTTAGTGCGTGTGCTACATGTTTGGGAGCATTATCTTAGACATCATGAGTTTGTCATCCATACCGATCATGAAACGCTTAACTACTTAAAAGGTCAAACTAAGTGGAACAAGAGTCATGCCAAATGGAGTGAATTTATTGAATCTTTCCCCTATGTGATCAAGTACATTAAGGGTAAGGAAAATGTAGTTGCGGATGCACTTTCACGCATATGCACGCTTGTCACTCAACTTGAGTTGAATGTTATTGGCTATGAGCACATAAAAAACTTGTATGCTAATTATCCATCTTTTGCTACTCCTTATGATAAGTGTTTGACGCAAACATCTTGGGAACAATATTACATCAAAGATGATTATCTTATGAGAGCTAATAAACTTTGCATTCCCGAGTCTTTTCTTTGTTTGCTCCTTTTGCAAGAGGCTCATGGAGGCGGACTCATGGGACATTTTGGAAAAGACAAGACATTCACCACGCTCTCCAAGAACTACTTTTGGCCCAAGATGTTCCGTGACGTCTCACGCTTCACCAACCGATGCTCTACATGTCGCAAAGCTAAGTCTAAGCTCAATCCCATGGTCTTTACATGCCTCTTCCTATTCCTTATCAACCTTGGGAAGACATTAGCATGGATTTTGTACTTGGTTTGCCTAGAACTCAAAATGGAAAGGATTCCGTCTTTGTTGTTGTGGACCGATTTTCTAAGATGGCACATTTCATTCCTTGCAACAAGATAGACGATGCTTCACACGTTTCAAATCTCTTTTGTAGGGAAATCTTGCGCCTCCATGGAGTACCAAAGACAATTGTCTCCGACCGTGACGTCAAATTCTTGAGTTACTTTTGGAAGACGCTATGCGCTAAGCTCGAAATCAAGCTCTTGTTATCATCCGCATACCATCCTCAAACCGACGGCCAAACGGAGGTGACGAACCGTACGCTCTCGACTCTATTTCGCGTGTTGATAAAGAAGAACATCAAGGAGTGGGAGGAGTGTCTACCCATTGCCGAGTACGCCTACAACCGTGCAAGATATTCGACGACCGGCAAGTCCCCCTTCGAGGTCGTCTGCGGCTTCAACCCGTTGTCCCCGTTGGACATTCTACCTCTTCCACTACAACAGCGCACTAACATGGATGCGAGTGCACACGCAAGCTACATCAAGAAGATGCATGAGGATACAAGGCACACCATTGAGCACCAATTACAACAACTCGCGACCAAGCTCAACATCAACAAGCAACCCATGATATTCAACATTGGAGATCTCGTGTGGCTACACCTTCGCAAGGACCGCTTCCCCAATGAATGCAAGTCCAAACTTCTACCTCGAGCCGATGGACCCTTCAAGGTACTAGCACGCTACAACAACAACGCTTACAAGATCGATCTCCCACGTGACAAGTACAATGTGAGCGACATCTTCAATGTCACCGATCTCTCCCCGTACCATGGTGATGAGGATTTCGATTTGAGGTCGGATCTTTCCCAAGGGGGGGGGGGAGATGATGTGGAGCATCCTTCGGTCATCCCCATGGACCTTCCATCGTCTCACCAAGCACCAAGAGGACCCATGACTAGAGCACGAGCTAGAGCTCTCGAGACCGAGGTGACTTCTCTCATTAGTGATATCTGATATGATCCTCTCGAGACATGGCTACTACCTAAGTTCGGAATGTTGTGCATGATTAGGTACCAAGAGGACCCTCCCGCGGATGCACATGAAGATGGTCAAGACCCCAAGTCCACGGAAGAAGAGAACCAATGGAAGAAGGCGAGAACAGCCTCCAGGCACCAGACATCCGGCCCCTGGAGATCTACATGGCCAGGAGTATGCAACAAAAGCTACAGGGTCCGGACATCCGACGTCCAGCCCGGACATCCGGCCCTCCTCACCGAATATCCGACCTCCAGCCCGGACATCCGGAGGCACCATCCAGGGAGCACAGAAGGCTGCCCAGACAGCCCGGACATATCATCACCCCGGACATCCGACGCCTCCCGAAGCCCCGGACATCCGGCCCCTCCGCCCGGACATCCGGCGCCCCCTATCCAAAGAGCAGCTCGGCCGTCTCCACCAGTCCAGACATCTGGTCCTTCAGCCCGGACATCCGGCCCCTCGCGAGCGCCCGGACATCCAGCCTGATGCTCGGACATCCGGCCTTCCCTGTTTGCGAACAGTGTAAGGGCCGAGGCCCATGTACCCCCTTCGCCCCTAGACTATATATACTCCATCCCCACCTATGTTTTAGGGTCAGAATTGGTTTACCTCATTTGAGATAGAGCATTGCTTATCCGTACTGGATCTACTCCTCATGAGGGACCGCACATCTTCGGAGAAGATCCATCCGGATTCAAGGCCTCCATCCGGAGAAGACAATCAAGACCTCCTCACCGAGAAGAACGATTACTCTTGTATTGTCCCTTGTTGACTTTGGATCTCGTCTTACTTTGTTCCTCGATGATCTAGCACTTGTGTGATCAATTTCGTGTCGGTTGAGTGTTTCTCTTGTTTTCCCCTCGTGATTTCCCTCGTGTTCTTCCGTGTGTTCTTCGTGTTCCTCGTTGGGATCCTCTCCAAACGTGAAAGATCGGCCCCATAGGGATCCGCCCTACATCACAACCCTGCCAGGCAAGTGTATTGCGCTCCACCACCATTCTTCCACCATAAATCCACCAAAGCAGGAGTAGGGTTTTACGCATCACGGTGGCCTGAACCTGGGTAAAATTGCATGTGTGATTTCTGTTGTGCTGCCCACGCTCTTCTGCTCTTTGTGCGACGTGACATCCCCCTTTCCGAACCAGCAAGGGACCCTTAGTCCCATAGGTGGCTGTGGTTTCCCACAACATCTTTGGCGCGCCAGGTAGGGGGATCACTTGCGTGAACCTGAAAGCGTGTGCAGCGCATCATCTTCATCGCCATCTTCGTCTTCGATGGCGCCATCAACCATGGCGCCCAAGAAGATATCCGGTGCTTCGGCTCACCCGTCCACCTCAAAGGCTCCACCGCCCGCAGACACCAATGCTATGGGAGGGGCGGAGGCGCGCAAGGATGTGGATGCTACTGGGGATGTGGTCGGAGCAGGCGGCACCGTCACCACTTCCCCCGTGGCTGAAGCAGGAGCAGGAGATACCGAAGGAGAGCAACATCAGCAACACCCCGATGGCCACGCTCCACGAGATACGGGTGAAGGGATTACTCCATACACACCCCTTCCTCTCATTGACGGGCACAACTATAGCGATGGCGCTCGGTCCAGGGCGAATCGCCGCCCTTCGGCCGCCCCCGTCACGGGAGCGACCGTAGTGCGTTCGCCTCCCCCGGGGCGAGTCGACCAAGTCGCTACGCCCGACGGAGCCACTGGCCCTCAAGCGCCTTCGCCATGTCACCATGCCATCTAGGTGGCCGCCCCTCTACAGCGGAGACGTGGTACTGCCGCTGCTGGCACCGTTAGGAGCCGAGCGATGATACGATCTGTGTTGTCATCACCCATGCCAAGTATGGCTACAGAGGCCATGGCGCGAGCTTAGCTGCTACTAAGGTTCCCGCCAGCGGCCAAGCAGATGGAGGAATGGCGTGCCACCATCTAGAGTTTGCTCGGTTTCGCCGTGGCTGGGGGCACGCAGTGAGCTGGCCCACCACGACCTCCCCAAGCGACGCGACGGCTCATGTTGCTGGTTGTACGGAAGGGGCCACCCCCACAGTGCAGGCCCCGCCATGGCAGCCAACGCGAGCGCAGCAGAATCAAGATCCTGATGACGTCTCGATGGCCTCTTTGTACCCTCGAGCGCATCCAAATCGGCGGCAAGTCCCGAAGGATAGGCGAAGGGGAGATGCGGGTGTTGTCATTGAGCAACGCCGCAACGACCACCGCCGGTCCAATGGGTGAGATGGTCCTGACTTCGACAAGCCCGCGCTTGATATTGGCGGGTGCCTACCTTTCGAGGTTGGGTGCCCTGCCTTTATTCGTGAGCTGCGGAAAGTCCGTTGGCCGTCCATCCGCACGTTCAAGCCAGAGATACCCGAGAAGTATGATGGGAGGCTAAACTCGGGAGCATCTACACCATCATTGTTCAAGCTATCGGAGGAAGAGATGAGAAGGTATTCACTAACTACTTCCCTTTGACTCTCAAGTCCAATGTGAGGTCCTGGCTGATACACCTCCCGGAGAACTCCATTTCTTCATGGGATGACCTGTGCCATGAGTTCATTGGCGCCTTCACTGGCGGCCATCAAGAACAAGGTCGGCCCAGAGATTTGCAGCTTCTCCAACAAAAAGAAGGAGAAACTCTCCGGAAGTATTTGCGGAGATTCAGCATAGTCCACAGGAACATCCCGAACATCCATCTGGCAACTGTGGTAGCCGCCTTCTAGCCCATTGTGCGCAACCGCATGATTCGTTCCAAGATGAACATATGGTTGCCCAAGACTATGAAGGAGCTTTACACCTTGGTGGATAAGTGTGCTCGGATGGAGGAGGGAAGGAAGTTACCCAGGGAGGAGGACTGCATCAATGTCGATTCAGAGAATGATGACGAATCCACCAGTCAGAAGAAGAGAAAGAAGCGCAATAAGAGGTGAGGGAGTCCTCAACTATGGGGTCCTTGGGGAACCGGCCTATGTGACATGGGCCGGACTGATGGGCCATGAAGATACAAGATAGAAGGACCTCCCCCGTGTACGGGTAGGACTCTCCTTTGCGTGGATGGCAAGCTTGGCGTTCAGATTATATACCTTCCCTCCTCTGTAACCGACTTTGTGTAACCCAGGATCCCTCCGGTGTCTATATAAACCGGAGGGCTTAGTCCATAGGCAAGAACACAATCATACATGCTAGACATCTAGGGTTTAGCCATTATGATCTGGAGGTAGATCAATTCTTGTAACCCCTATACTCATCAAAGTCAATCAAGCAGGAAGTAGGGTATTACCTCCATTAAGAGGGCCTGAACCAGGGTAAACATCATGTCCCCTGCCTCCTTGTTACCTTCGATCCTTAGACACACAGTGCAAGACCCCCTACCCGAGATCCACCGGTTTTGACACCGACATTGGTGCTTTCATTGAGAGTTCCACTGTGTCATCGCCAGAAGGATCGATGGCTCCATCAACCATCCACAACAACACCACCCTGAGGGAGACTTTCCTCCTCACCCAAATCTTCATATTTGGCGGCTTTGCACTGCGTGCCAACTCGATTGGCCATCTGGGGCAGATCGACAGCTATGCCCCTGGTAATCAGATCAATTTCAGAAACCTAAACTACGTCGCTGATATCCGAGGAGACTTGATCTTCCAAGGGTTCGCGGCCTCAACCGCAGCTGCGGCCCCAGATCAAAAACTCCTCGCCAAGTCCGAAGACGGGAGTTTAGAGCCAACTGGACTCTCCACAACCATAGAGCTCAACACCGGAGATACGGAGGGGATTGTTTCACTGACCAACCCGGAGTCACTCCAGGTTCCCTCTATCCTCATGAAGCCGGACTCACCTTCGTACATCAGCTCTTAACTCTCGAGGTCCATGTCATACGAGCTCGACCAGGGAACTTCTATCCCTCCCCACTCCATGTATTCTAGCTCCCCTTTCCATACCTCACCCTTAAATGAGGCTCTGGACTTAATGCGATCTCTCGTTATTACAGAAGGATTGCCGCCGAACTATGCCCAGCCTGCACTAGGGGCTGAGAGCAAGGAATTTTACTTCCCACCCACCATGCACTTCATAGACACTGTCGAGGACTTAACCGAGATGCTCGATTACGCTTCTGAGGACATCGATGGCATGGACATCGATGCCAGAGAAGAGCAAATCCAGAACCCACCGCTTACCGGACGTTGGACGGCTACTTCCACATATGACGTGTATATGGTGGACACACCCAAGGAGGATGACAGTGAAGGTGGGAAGGACCCAGTCGAGTATAATTCTCATGTGGCACCACCAATGCATCATCATGAGCGGCGCCGCTCTAAACCACACTGAGAAAAAGACAGCAATACCGGCATCGGAGACAACAATACTCCAGATAACGTCGAAGACCAAGAAGCCCCTATCGAACCAACATCCGAACATGATGATTGGGACTAGGGGCAAGTAAACCCCGACGACCCCCTTGAGGATGAGGGCTCGGAGGATAGTAACTACGTACCGATCTCTGAAGAGGACGAGAGCCTCGGTGACGAATAATTCATCATGCCAGAGGAACCCTTCGAACAAGAGCGCTTTAAGCGCCGGCTAATAGCAACTGCCAGAAGCCTGAAAAGGAAGCACTAGCAGCTTCAAGCTAATCAGGATCTGCTCAATGACAGATGGACCGATGTCCTGGCAGCCGAGGAATACGGCCTCGAACGCCCAACCAAGAGCTACCCGAAGCGCAAGTTGCCACCCCAATTCGAGGACGAGGCCCTAGAGCCTATATCGCCCACGCGCAACGCTGCTGACGGACTTGACTTGCACCACCCAACCATAAAGGTAGAGAAATAGCAGCTGCAGGATATACTTACGACCTATGACAGGACCTGGATAATAGAGCCGGTCAGACCAGATCAATATACGGATCAAGGGGGTGGGCCCCAGCATGAGAAGATGGTCATCAAACCTGGCTCGACAAGCATAACGTCACCCGGCCTAAAACTGCATGCAGACGCCATCCAAACTGCGTCGTGACGTGGCTTGAAATAGAGGCACCGCGCACCCCCTATGCTTCACCGATGAGGTAATGGAGCACCAGTTCCCAGAAGGGTTTAAACCCGTGAACATGGAGTCATACGATCGCACAACAGATCCCACGTATGGATTGAAGATTTCCTTCTCCACATTCACATGGCCCGCAGTGACGATCTACATGCCATATACCCACCCCCCTCAAACTTAAGTGACCAGCTTGGCACTTTTTAACTAGCCTCCGAGAAAAATCTATTGGAAGCTGGGAAGACCTAGAGGATGCCTTTAAAGAAGCTGTTGGGTCTTTAAACAGGACGGTAAATTAAACTCCGAGCACACGGGGAAAGGGTCGCCCAGTGAGGATGATGACGAGGAACCCCGTCCACCAAACACACGGGGACAGAAGAAATTTCCCCTCGAGGTCAAGACGGTGAACATGATATACGCTACTCACATCCCCAAAAGGGAGCGCAAGTGCGTGTTAAGGGACGTCTATGCGATAGAGCTAGTCGCCCCAAAATTCAACCCATGGTCAACATGCTCAATCACCTTTGATCGCAGGGACCATCCGACTAGTATCCATCATGGAGGTTCAGCCGCATCGGTCCTTGACGCAATTATTGATGGATTCCACCTCACGAGAGTCCTCATGGACAGCGGAAGCAGTCTTAACCTGCTCTATGAGGACACAGTCCGGAAAATGGGTATTGACTTGTCAACAATAAAACCCACCAAAAGTACTTTTAAAGGAGTTATACCTGGTGCAGAGGCATGCTGCATGGCCTCAATTACATTGGAGGTTGTATTCGGTTCGGCGGACAATTTCCGAAGCGAAGACTTGATCTTCGACATCGTCCCTTTCTGAAGTGGCTATCACGCACTACTCGGACGAACTGCGTTTGCTCGCTTCAATGCGGTCCCACACTATGCTTATCTAAAATTCAAAATGCCAGGACCACGCGGTGTTATAACAGTTCATGGAAACATGGATTGCTCCCTCTGCACTGAGGAGCACACCGCGGCCCTCGCAGTGGAGGTGTAGGTCGGCCTTCTCAAGCCGAACTCCGCATCGGCAGTCAAGCCATCGGACCTTGTCAAACGAGTCCAGACTACCCCGCAGAATGATAGTCCAGCTCATCAGGAGCTCGACTAGCAATCCGGCCTCTGTCTTCGCCTCAGCCAAGCAGCAGCGTATGTATTGCATGCTCACAACTACGCACTAAAAGCACCATGGGCAACGATGGAGGCATATCTAGGATAAAGTCCACAATACGCTCAACCGTATCCGGACCCCAATCTATCTTTCTCTTAACTTCATTTTTTATTTTCAGGTTCTTTACAACCCACATTACTCTTTTTATGGTGTCAAGGGCCCCTTTTTTCGGCCCCTTATGAAAACTTATTCATTAATCCTCTCAAAGGATCACACACCAAGGCGAAAAGCAGCGCAGATGTACGGCGGAGTACCTAAAGGGTCTTTCAAGATTACCTCCCTCCTTATTATTAAGTACCTATACACAACTTTCCCTTCCGCTCGGCATGTAAAATAGCATCGATGCTTATAGCATTATCTGTACAAATACATTTTGACGTATCAATCAGACTATAATGGAAACAGTTTTTCGCCTAAATAATTTGGTACTGGGTTATTCCCTATTCGGTATTTTTTTCTTCTTTATCATCTAATTTTCATGTACACCTTGGCTTGACCTAATTCGCTAGAGCTCCATTCAGCCGTGTACATGTATTAAATTTACCATAAGTCCGAACAGTTTCACAAGTGCAATTCGGCGTCCTGAATCTAGCATTATATGCATCA
The DNA here is from genome assembly GCF_002162155.2 of Triticum dicoccoides. Classification (NCBI taxonomy): domain Eukaryota; kingdom Viridiplantae; phylum Streptophyta; class Magnoliopsida; order Poales; family Poaceae; genus Triticum; species Triticum dicoccoides. The sequence goes on along the minus strand of NC_041387.1, from coordinate 248,400,809 downwards.
GCTCTGAATCATGTCTTGGGTCAACAGTTGGGTTGCCCGGCTCCTGTGGTTACTACCTTACATTCCGATTGTTCGACTAAGGAAGTAAAGGGAGCACTACTGCGATTGTGTTTCTGGTTGGCCGGATAAACACCTCAGTAGAGAAAGTCGAAAAGTGACTGTCATGATGCAGCGAGAGCTGGTCAGCTATTCGGTGACTCAGTATAAATCTCTTGCGATTTTTTCCGTGTCACACGAAGGACTGGTTTTTACCTGTTCACTACAGCGCTCGAGTTTGGATCACCGGACAATACCAGGGGATGCGCCTACAATTCTACCGTCAAACTCCTATGTCTAAGTGAGAGTGATAAAGCCGCATAGTCTGATTGCCTGGTTCGCCGCACTAGCACCTCCTGCAAGGACCAAATCGTTGGGTTTAGTGTGTTTTTGTGCTGTTCCAAACACCCCCGTAGTATCTATGCGAGGGGCTGAAGTCGACGACTGGCCAACTCTCAGATTTAATAAACGACCGCAACGGAGGATAAATAATTTCAGAGGAAACAAGACTAAAATTATACGAATACTTTGTTTTCATTACAAAGTTTGGGCATCACGGATACATTCATTTAAAAATGATGTCCTTCGAATACAGGCCCTCTATAATGCAGGATCCTTCAAGGACGTCGTTGAAATACTTCTCCGGCGTACGATGCTCCTTGCCTGCGGGCGGTCCCTCGGTTGCAAGACCGGTGGCATTCATCTTTGCCCACTGTACCTTGACACGGGCGAAGGCCATCTGGGCACCTTCGATGCAGACTGACCACTTTATAGCATCTAACCGTGGGCAGGCATCGACCAGCCGCTTCACAAGCCCAAAGTAGCTATTAGGTATTGGTTCGGCTGGCCAAAGACGGACTATGACATCCTTCATGACTAGTTCGGCCATCCTATGTAGCTCGGTCAGCTGTTTCAGCTGATCGCTGAGGGGCAAGGGCTGCTCTGGCTCAAGGTACTGTGACCAGAATAGTTTCTCTGTTTAGCTCCCCTCTTTGGCTCTGAAGAAATCCGTAGCATATGCAGCACTTCAGGGCAGATCCGCAAACGCTCCTGGAGAACTCCAAATGCATGTCAGAAAGGTGTACTTTCTCCTTACAAACTTGCTCTGCATATTAAAAACCCTACTCGCCATGATCTGCTTGGCTTCTCGGATCTCCTGACATGCGCCTTGGGCTTCAACACGGGCTTCCTTTGCGCTTTGGAGCACCGCAGCAAGTTCGGAGTCTCGCTCCGACACCTCGCGCTCCAAGGATTCACATTTTCTAATAGCATCTATGAGCTCTTGTTGGACTTCATCCAACCTCGCCTCATGCTTTTTGGAGGGCGGTTCGTTCCTCGTCCGCCTCCTTCTTGGCTTCGGCCAGTGCACTCTTGAGGGCTTCGACCTCCGATGTGTCAACTATGAGCATAAACATAAAGCCCAGTCAGATAAAAAATTGGAGCTCAAATCAGTTCAGATATATACTTCGATATAACATACCTTGTTTTGCCTCCAGCCTCTTTAGTTCAGAGACTTCGGCCACATGCGAGGCTGTCGCCAGCTTCGCAGCCTGCTCATCCAAATAGACACATATGTTAGCTCCTATGAAGTATTATTCGATCCTCTGTTCGGCCCTTCTTCGTGAAATGCGAACAGAGTCTCAGGGGCTACTATCTATATACAGGTATTTATTTTGTAAATAACCAAAAATATATTACTTCATGTACCTCGAAGCCTTCTAGAAGGCTGGTGTAGGCTTGGTTCAATTCGCTTTTAGCGGACCGAACCTTTTCAACCACCGTACCCATAAGGGTACGGTGCTCCTCCACAATGGAAGCACTTTGAAACGCTTCCAACAGAGTGTCCGGTGCCTCTGGATTGATAGAGGACGCCGGTGGAGACAGCATGCCCCCTTCCCTTGAAGAAGGCTGTTGGTCTGATTCCGGAGCCGTATGGGTCTCTAGAATAATATTCAGCTGGGGGCAGAATTGAACGTTGCCCCCATCACCGGTCTCCATGGGGGTTAATTTCCCCCTCTCTTCAGCGACAGAGGTGTTACCCTCCACTGCCACCTTCACGGCCTCCTGTACCTCCCCATGACCTGGAGAGGTTCTTTGGGATAACACCTCGCTGTTATCCGTGGCAGTGGGTGGAGAGATCTGCGGAGGCGACTCGCTCTCCATCGCGTTCGTCCCTAGCGAGTTCCCAGATGAAGATGATCGTTGGGGGACATCGCGAGCCGGGATATAATGCGCAATTCAGTATGTTAAAATAGTAAGGCATAAAATCGGATATGTGTATGGTGTCTTCGGATACTCCCGATTCAGCCAAGGGCTTCGGCCTGGGGCGCCACTTTGGGATGACATCGGCATCCACTTCGGAATCATCCGAAAGGGAGGTTTTCCCTTCTTGGTCGCCTCCACCTCCAGATCCGCAGAAGCCACCCTTTTCTTCTTCCTCCCCTTAGGGGGAGAGTTGCTCTCTTCCTCGTCTACATCTTCGTCATGAGAGGAGGAGGACTCGGTGTCTTCGGACACGATGTCCGAAGCACCCTTACAACGAAGGCCACTCCTGGCCTCCTGGCCCTTCTTCTTGGCCTTCTTCTCCGGCGCCTGATATGGCACCGGAACTAGCATCTTTGTCAGCAAGGGGGTGGCTTGGTCCTTGGGCAGCGGAGCTGGACAGTTGATCTACTCCGCCTTCTTTGTCCAGCCCTGTGGGAGTAAGAAAGTTCACTATACTCCTTGGGTTTACAAATAAAAGTTATCATAATACTTACAGGAGTGGCCGGACGTGCGCAGTCAAGGCTGCGGTCTTCAGTTGTCTCTGGCCACGACTTTTGAGTCTTGAAGAGCAGCTTCCATATGTCTTTGTGCGTCATGCCGAAGAACCGCTGCAGGGTCGTAGGACCGACCGGGTTGAACTCCCACATATACTAAGTCCGGCGCTGACAAGGGAGAATCCGGCGAAAAAGCATCACCTGGATCATGCTGGCGAGGCCGGTGTTCTTGTTTTATTATGCCCTTAATGCGGCTCTCCAGCGTCGTCACCTTGTCAGGCAATTCCCAATCCAGGCCCTTATTGAAGCAAGATGTAAGCCGCATCGGGGGCCCGGATTTGAACTCAGTTGCGGCGGCCCATGTGGCGCCGCGGGGTTCTGTGATGTAGAACCACCCCTGCTGCCATCCCTTGACGCTATCCACAAAGGTCCCCTTTGGCCAGGTGACGTCAGGGAGTTTTCTCACCATGGCGCCACCGCACTTCGCATGTTGGCCCTCGACCACCTTTGGCTTAACATTGAAGACCTTGAGCCATAGGCCGAAGTGGGGAGGGACGTGGAGGAATGCCTCACACACGACGATAAACGCCGAAAGGTTGAGGAAGGAATTTGGGGCTAGATCATGAAAATCTAGCCCATAGTAGAACATGAGACCGCTAACGAGAGGATTAAGGGGGAACCCTAGTCCACGAAGGAAATGAGGGATGAACACTATCCTTTCATTGGGCTCCGGAGTGGGAATTATCAGCTTTTGGCAGGGAGCCAATGGACTATGTCCGTGGCCAGATACCCAGCCTCCCGGAGCTCCTTAATGTTCTCCTCTATAATGGAGGACGCCATCCACTTGCCCTACGCTCCAGATCAGGACATGGCTAGGAGTGTTTGGTGGTGATGGAAAGGATTGAGACTTGGGCGCTGGGGCTCGAACGGCACATAGGCAGAGGAGGAGGAAGGCGTGGGGTAAAAAGGCGGATCCTTATCTTATTAGAAAGGCAGTGGATGTCAAGCGCCCCCTCACAAGCCTTAAATCTTGTCTATTCCCAAGGGGATGTGTGAACGACACGGTTGGATTACCCAAACCCCTGTTTATGAAAATCCCGTGATAATGAGACACGATCTCTGCTTTGACAAGACGTGTCAATGGTCGTGCCTCAAAATGCGAAACGGGGCTGTAAAACGGTTTGGAATGCTAACAAGGCCAGAACATAACGCCTCGCCGGGAAAATCGCCTATGGACGTGGCTTATTTCGTATCGAATATTTTTCCCCTTACAGCTTAAGGCTGTAATTGTTCAATAAAGCCGGATACAGCTATTTTGCATGGAGGACTGCGTTGGAGTATTCGGAGAAGGAACCTATCTTGCAATGCCGAAGACGATCTGCGCGCCGAAACATCATCATTGAATCCCGGTTCAGGGGCTACTGAGGGAGTCCGTGACTATGGGGTCCTCGGGGAACCGGCCTATGTGACATGGGTCGGACTGATGGGTCGTGAATATACAAGATAGAAGGACCTCCCTCGTGTCCGGATAGGACTCTCCTTTGTGTGGATGGAAAGCTTGGCATTCGGATCATATACCTTCCCTCCTTTGTTACCGACTTTGTGTACCCCTAGATCCTTCCGATGTTTATATTAGCCGGAGGGCTTACTCCATAGGCAAGAACACAATCATACAGGTTAGACATCTAGGGTTTAGCCATTACGATCTTGAGGTAGATCAACTCTTGTAACCCCTATAGTCATCAAAGTCAACCAAGTAGGAAGTAGGGTATTACCTCCATTAATAGGGCCCGAACCTAGGTAAACATCATGTCCCCTGCCTCCTTGTTACCTTTGATCCTTAGACACATAGTTCGGGACCCCCTACCCGAGATCTGCCGGTTTTGACACCGACAAGAGGTGCAAGGATAAGGCGGTAATGAGTGTTGAAGGATCAGGTACACCTGGTACCAGCAAGACGGCTAAGGCCAAAGCCCCCGGCAAGGAAGCTGACACGTGCGCTGACTGCTGGGAGGCTGCGACTGTCGACAAGGCCGGGAAATGCGATGGGCCATATTGCAAGATTGATCGGACCAAGGGCCACGACCTTCAAGAGTGTTATCAGGTTGAGCAGCTCCTCAAGAGGCAAACAACAGAGTACGAGAAACATGACAAGGAAAAGTGTCAGAATGTCGCCGGTGGTAAGGGTCAAGGCAGTGAAGTAAATCGCCCCGGCAAACCCCCTCCGAAACAAAGGAAAACCCGCCGGGCATCAAGAGAAGGAAGCCTGTGATGATGAGAGTGATAGAGGGGATGAAGAGGAAACCAGTGAGCAAGACTTTTAGAAGGCCACTGACGCCTTGTGCAATGACGGAGGCGCATCCCTGCACACCTCTCACCGCCAACTCAAGCTGTGGGTGTGTGAGGTCAACATCGTAGAACCAACACCAGAGGCTCGGAAACCACTCAAATGGTCATGCATGCCCATCATCTTTGACGAAGAGGATCATCCTGACCGTACCACTGCGGTAGGGTGTTTGCCATTGTTGGTCTCTCCGACAATTCGCAACCTCAAGGTCACTAAGATGTTAGTGGACGATGGGGCCGAGTTGAATCTGATTTCCCCAAAGGTTATCAGCAAACTTCAGACAGCATAAGAGGAGTTAAAGGTAACCGGCATGTTTCAAGGAGCTAATCCTGGCAGGAGTCATCCCAAGGGAAAGACCATGTTTCCTGTGATATTTGGAGGGGAGTTGAACTATCGGACTGAAAAGATTGTGTTGTGGTCGACCACCCCTTGCCATAAAATGGGATCTTTGGATGACCAGCCCTGTCTAAATTCATGGCGGCATCCCACTATGCCTACAACACCTTGAAGATTCCTAGACCAGTTTCAGTCATTTCCATCCCATGGGATGAGAAGGACGCAATCATTTGTGTGGACAAGAGGTACCAGGACGCGGTCGCGGCAGAGGCAATAGTAGCGGCAGTTCCCGCCAAGGAGAGCAGAGTCAAGAAGAAGGATATCAAGGACACTGGCAAGGAATCTAGGAAGCGTACCTCTTCGGAGTATGCTGCGCCTATTGATGACTTGTTGGAGAGTTGCAACAACAAAAGGTCCAAGGTTACTGCTCCACAAGTGAAGAATTTCCCGGCTGGGCTGGCTGGCGTTGTTGGTCCTTCCACCATCAGCGCCACCTTCGATGATAAATAGGAAAGGGCGCTTGTTACCTTTCTGCGGGCGAATATCGATGTGTTTGCTTGGCAACCATCTGATATCCCTAGTGTTCCCAGGGAGGTAATCGAGCACCACCTTGTTGTCTGCCCACATGCCCGATCCATCAAGGAGAAAGTCTGCAAGCAAGCCTTGGAGAGGCATCAGTTTATTGCAGAGGAGATCAAGAAGCTTGAAGAAGCTGGTTTGGTTAGAGGAGTGCTACATCCCACATGGTTAGCAAATCCGGTGGTGGCCCAGAAGGCTAACGGAAAATGGAAGCTTTGTATAGATTTTACAGATCTCAACAAAGCTTGCCCGAACGACCCATTTCCCTTGCCGCGCATCGATCAGGTCGTGGATTCCACTTCGGCATGTGATTTGCTTTCCTTTCTGGATGCATATTCTGGGTATCACCAGATCTTCATGTCCAAGGAAGATGAAGAGAAGACCTCGTTTATCCGCATGCCATTCGGATTAAAGAGTGCCGGGTCTACTTTTGCAAGGGCAGTCCAGATTGGTTTCGAGCCACAACTGCACAGAAATATTGAAGCTTATATGGATGACATTGTGGTCAAGACCAAGGACAGAGCAACTCTTATCCAGGATTTGGAGGAGACGTTTGCGAATCTGCGCAAGATCAAGTTGAAGCTCAACCCGGAGAAGTCTGTGTTTGGCGTTCCCTCCGGCAAGCTACTTGGGTTCTTTGTGTCCCATCGGGGGGTTGAAGCCAATCTTGACAAGATTAAAGCCATCGAGCAGATCCAAGCGCCAAGGACAGTCAAGGATGTGAGGCGTTTGATAGGGTGCGTTGCCGCGCTAAGCAGATTCATTTCCAAGTCTGTCGAGCGCGCCCTGCCGTTCTTCAAAATCTTGAAGAAGGAAGGACCCATGAAGTGGACCCTAGAAGCAGATGCGGCCTTGCAAGAGTTGAAGGCCAACATGTTCTCTGTGCCCACCTTGGTTTCTCCCAAGCCACAAGAGCCATTGCTTCTATACTTAGTGGCAACCAACCAAGTGGTTAGCGCAGCCTTGGTGGTGCATCGAGAAGTGGACGAAGCAGAAAGTGAGCAAGGACCAGCAGAGTCAGATAAGGATCAGGGCAGAAGTGAGCATGGCAGCGAGAGCAACCCCAAGGACACGACAAGGAAGAAAGTGGTGCAGCGCCTAGTGTACTTCGTCAGTTCCTTATTACAGGGGGCTCGATCGATGTACTCTGGTGTGCAAAAGTTGATCTTCGGTCTCATCATGGCCTCAAGGAAACTATGCCACTACTTCCAAGCCCATGAGATCACGGTTTTCACTCGCTTCTCATTGCAAAGGATACTCTAAAACTTTGAGGCTACCGGCAGAATAGTGGAGTGGACTTTGGACTTGTCCAGTTTTGGTCTAAAATTTGAGAGCACATCAACAATCCAGAGCAGGGTGTTGGCAGAGTTTATTGCGGAATGGACGCCAACCCCTGACGAGGAAGTAACCGAAACATTTATCCTCAGCAAGGAGGCACCCGAAGAATGGATTATGTATTTTACATGGAGCCTTTTCCCTACAAGGGGCAGGGGCTGGCGTGCTTCTCGTCGCCCCCTCAGGGGAGTACTTGACGTACCTCATCCAGATGCATTTTGCCCGGGAAGAGGCAACCAACAATACAACCGAGTTTGAAGGGCTCCTTGCGGGGCTTAGGATTGCTGCAGAATTAAGAATCAAGAAGCTGATCATTCGAGGAGACTCACAACTTGTGGTGAGACAAGTCAACAAGGATTACCAAAGTCCATTGATGGAGGGATACGTTCAGGAAGTGAGGAGATTGGAGGAGCGCTTTGACGGATTGCAAACAGAGCACGTACCCCGTGCGGAAAACAGCATAGCTTATCATCTGTCAAAGTGTGCTGCGCAAAAGCTTCCTGTGGAACCAGGAACTTTTGCTCTCCATCTTACTCGGTCCTATGTATCCCCAGCAACAATGGCCCGGAAAAGGAGAAAGATCGACTTCGGTAAGCCTCTCCCGGCAGAGCCTTCCGCTCCTGGCAGGGACCCTGTCGGAAACAACTCCTCACAACTTTTCGGACCGCACCCTCCAGCCAGGCCATGGCCCCCGCAGACGAGGAATGTGCCCCCGTAGTCGAGGAGGTGCCGCTAGTCTTTGTTGCCGAGTCCCAGGATCCAACTTTGGCAAGGCACATAGTCCACTTTCTCCAAACCAGAGAACTCCCCAATGACCAAGATGAAGCTGAAAGAGTAGCTCGGAGGGCCAATATGTATCAGTTTGTTGATGACAACCTATACAGAAGGAGGCCCAACGGTGTGAAATTGAAGTGCATCTGCCGGGAAGAAGGAAAGGAACTGATGGCTGAGATACGCAAAGGCATGTGCGGCTCCCACATTGGATCAAGGGCGTTGGTTGGGAAAGCATTCCAATAAGGTTCATATTGGCCCACAACCCTCCAAGATGCAGTAGAGCTAGTCACCAAATGTGAAGCCTACCAGTTCCATTCCAAGAACATCCACCTACCTGCCCAAGCTCTTCATACAATACCTTTATCATGGCCATTTTTGTTCTGGGGCCTCGATATCTCGGCCCTTTCCCCCGAGCAATCAGGGGCTTTGAATTATTGTTTGTTGCAATTGACAAGTTTACAAAGTGGCCGGAAGTGACTAACATGAGAAAGTTGACTGCTCAGTCAGCTATCAAGTTCTTGAAAGAACTGGTGTGTCATTTTGGAGTCCCGGCAAGGATCATTACCGACAACGGCACCCAGTTCACGAGTTGCGCCTTCATGCAATATGTTCGTACCCTCAGAAGCAAGGTCTCATTTGCCTCTGTCGCACTTCCCAGAAGCAATTGGCAGGCTGAGAGGGCGAACTCTGAAGTGCTGCAGGGACTCAAGACAAGAACCTTTGATATGCTGCAGAAGCACGACAGGTGGTGGATCGATGAGCTGTCGTAGTCCTTTGGTCCCTCAGAACGACACCAAATCGAGCTATCGGGCAGACTCCTTTCTCCCTGGTCTATGAGGCAGAAGCAATTATCCCCATGGAACTCATTTACGGGCGCCTCGATGAAGTAGCGCAAGATCAGCACCGACGTGACAATGCTGTGCTACTCAAGGAGAAACGTCTCCGGGTTGCTACGCGTGTTGCACGCTATTAGCAAGCCTTGCATCGGTATCATAGCCACAGGGTTCATGCCCGTTGTTTTGAGGAAGGTGACCTTATCCTTAGGCGCGTTCAGTTTGCCAAGGTACAAACAAGTTGACGCCAAAGTGGGAAGGCCCTTACCGGGCAGTATGAGTCACTAGACCTGGCGCTGTCCGTCTGGAGACCGGAGATGGAAAATTGCAAATGTCAGCGTTTTGGGAACGGGGGTCCCCAGACTTGCCTGCCTGCGGCCTGCGGCGTGGCTCAAAGGGGGCCCAGCACGGCCCATCTTCATCAACACTAGCTCAAGACCCTCGCGAGGGGCTAAGCCTCGCGGGGCAGACGACAAGGAGCTTCCTCAGGCACGGCCTCGTCAGGCTGGCTCACCAGGAGGCGGAGAGTTCAAGGCGGGGTACGTCGCGAGGTGCCCATGACGCAAGCCATGACGACCAAGGGCGCCGGACGGGCGCCAGCCCGCGCAGTGTCTTTCTTTCCTCTTTGTTGCAAGGGGGGCAAGCGCGGGCGAGAGCATCAAGCAAAGGCATCCATTTCGGTGCAACAAGACCAAGACCAGTCCAACGGCAGGATGGAGGTCACTGTGGAGCCCAAGTCGGCGTCACCACCAGAGCCTTTGACAGGCGAGGACCAACTTTAGTCAGGATAAGTGTACTAGATGTTCCCCTTCAAATTGGCCAATTGTTGGCGCCCTTCCCGCTCAATATTTGGGAAGAGGCCCAGGGCCTTTGCCTATAAATAGGACTAGCCACCTACAGGGTAGAGGCATCTGGATAGGAATCTGTGGATAAGATAGGCATCTAAGAATCAACCCCTCCAAAGGGACAACGCCACTACAAGAACAGACCCTCGCGAGGCTGTTCTTCCTTGTATTGTTCATCATCAGCCCAAGAGGCAATCCACCACGCCACACACAGGAGTAGGGTATTACACCACAATGGTGGCCTGAACCAGTATAAACCCGGTGTCTCTTGCGTTGTTCTTCTCGTAGTTTAGATCTTAGCGATTCGGTGAGGAACAGGTAGGTAGAAGGCGAAACCTCCGCGCGCACCCCAGTGTTCGAACCTCAAGGGTCTGCTGGAACCCTAAATCCCACATTTGGCGCGCCAGGTAGGGGTGCTCCCGAATTCGTCTTCCATCGCCCTGTTCTTTTCCAACCGTCGCGTCCATGTCTGACGCACGCCGGGTTCGCGCTGAGCGCCGGGCCGCCCTCGCTTCCCGCGTCGCCTAGACGGCTACCATCGGCCCGGCCCGGCAGGGAACGAGCAGCAAGCATCATCCCAGCACCCGTCCATGAGGCGAGATGGCCGCACCGCTACGCCCTCGCTCACCCCCGCTGGTTCTTCGTCCCACGCACCCCGCGTGGCCATGGAGGCTCGAGCTGCGCTCATTGCGGCAAACGAGCTCCTGCGCTACCGCCCCATCGATGACGTCTATGAAGAATGGCTCGACCGAGTCGCCGAACTCGTCCGCGCCGCAGGGGGCTCCCCCGCGCCATCCTTCTCGCTGCACCGCGCCCCGCCATGCGCGGGCAATGAAGCTCCTGGGGCGCCTCAGCCGCCTCCCCCTCAAGAAGGCGCCCTGGCTCCGAGGCGCGCGGCCCTTGGGCAGAACCTGCCTCGTCAGGAACCAGCGTGGCAGGAGCAGAGCTGCCAGGAGGTCCCTTGTCCTCGAGAAGCTGCCCGAGCGCTCCCTGCTCCGGCTCGTCCCGACCACGCCCCTGCTCCAGCATGTCAAGACCCCACGCTGCACCCACCCGCGGCGCACAGGGACCCGCAGGACCGAGCCCTTCGTCCTCCAAGGCCTCCTGTGGCTACAGCGGGCTGCCGCGCCTTCACCATCGAGCTACGCACCGTCGCGTGGCCCGTCAAGTTCAAGCCAGACCTGCCTCTTCGCTACGACGGACGGCTGACCTTGCAGAGTTCCTCCAGCTCTACGAGCTGGGCATCGAGGCTGCCAACGGAGACGAGAAGGTCATGGCGAACTGGTTTCCCATGGCTCTCAAGGACGGGGCCCGCACCTGGCTTCTGAACCTGGCCCGAGGCACGATCTCCTCCTGGGACGAGATGCGCACCCGCTTCATCGCCAACTTCCAAGGTACCCGCGACCGGCCACCCGCCGTGAGCGACATGCGCCGCATCAAGCAGCAACCAGGGAAACCCTGCAGAAGTAAATCCAGCGCTTCAACAATGCGCACCTCAAGATTCCCAAGGTGACAGAGGAGGCCATCATCTCAGCCTTCTCTGACGGCGTGCATGACGTCAAAATGAAAGAGGAGCTCGCAATGCATGAAGATCTGTGCACTTCCTTGGAGCTGTTCAACCTGGCGACCAAGTGCGCCAGGGCTGAGGAAGGGCGTCTCTCCCTCCTCGAGTTGCCTGCCGCAGACCCTGAAGAGAAGAAGCCCAAGGCCAAAGACATGAAGCGCAAAGGGGCTGCCATGCTCGCGGCAGAACCAGACACCAAGCGGGGCAGAGATCAGCCCGAATCCTCCAAGGGCAGTCAGTACTGCGTGTACCACGACCTCCACACCCATAATACCAATGAATGCCAAGAGCTCCGGGCCGGGCGTGAAGGACGGATTGGTCGGCGTCCCGACCGCAGTGACCGGAGCTACGGACGAGGAGGAGGAAGGAACGCAGGGCGCTGGGAAGACCGCGGCCCACATCAAGGGTGGCTCCACCAACCTCACGAGGATCGCTGGCAGGACCCGCCTCGTGAGGGAGGCTGGAGAGATCAGCCTCGCGAGGATCGCCCGCAAGGTAACGCTGGCCTCCCTCTGCTACCGCCGCAGCCAAGGAGAAATGAGGACCGTCATCAGGACGAGGGGGCTGGGGGCTTCCAGGAACCATGTGCGGTCGCCTGCATCCTAGGCGGAGCTCAAGCCCCAGCCTCTCAGCGCATCTTCAAGCAGTTCGCCCGAGAAGTGAATGCAATCCTCCCCAAGCTCAAGGCCACGCACTCTCTCAGGTGGTCGGCGTGTGCCATCACATTCAGCTCAGCAGATCAGCTCAAGTGCGCGGCCACAGCCGGAGTCCTCCCGATGCTTTGTTCCCCAATCATCAGCAACGTGCTAGTCACCAGGACCCTCATCGATGGCGGAGCAGGACTCAATGTCCTGTCCGTGGAAACATTCAAAAATCTCCAAGTACCCTACAGTCAGCTTCAGCCAACCAAGCCTTTCTCCGGAGTCACCGACGGCTCCACGGTCCCGATTGGGCAGGTCCGCATCCCTGTCACCTTCAGGGCGCGCGACAACTACCGCACCGAGCTCATCGACTTCGACGTCGCCCACATTCTCCTGCCGTACAACGCCACCCTCGGGTACCCAGCGTTGGCCAAGTTCATGGCCGTAACCCACCACGGCTACAACGTCCTCAAGATGCCAGGAAGCAGCGGAGTCATCACGGTGCCCTGCGAAGAGAGAGACGCAGTTTGCTCCCTAGAGAGAGCCTTTCAGACCGCATCACTGGAAGACCCGGATCACGGAAGCAGGAGGCTTCCCGAGGCCTCCCCCAAGAAGAAGAAGACATCGACCGGCCCGGCCCCTCAGGAGGCAGGTCCCTCTGGGCCCGCGCCTACTCAGGGGGAACGTCCTTCCATCGCATAGGGAAGCGCGCCCGGCGCCCTCCTCAGGCAGGGCTGGGGGCTCTCCCCTGGAGGGCCGTCGACCTTGCCAAGGTCACGATGGAGGTGCTTGGGCACCACGTGGAGGCGTGTTTCGAAGCACGTTTCCATCAAGAAGGAGCAAGGCAAGGAGGGCCAAACCCTCAGGAGTTCGTCAGCGAGGCCATTCAGGAGCTACAGGAGTCAAGGGTCATGAGAGGCAGCCGCCGCTTACCCGCTGTGGCCCCCCATCTAGGCGAGGATGGTGGGCTGCGCGTCTGCATCGACATACCAGGGCTCAACCAAGCCGCGTCTCAGGAGCACCTCTGGCCTTCGCGAGTGGGACGCTGCGAGGGTCCACCTCACAAATACGTTCGCATGCCTCACGGCTCGCCGAACGCAGCTGCTGCGTACCAGTGCATCATGAGGGCCATCCTGGAGGCTCAAGAGGTCAGGCGTTCCGCAGCCCTAGTGGAGATGGAGACGGTCCGCGAGGAGACACCAGCGCCTCCGGAGCCTCCCGAGACCCCAGGGCCTGGGGGCTCGTGAGGATTTGCTCCCGCAGCCCACCGAGTCTACTGCATCAACAACCCTTCGTCTTCAGCGTCATCAGGTGACATATTTCTAGTTTCATTTCCAGCTGGGAGCGCCCTCAGGGCTGCATTATTCCCAGGCTATGTGGGTCCGTCCCTGTGGCGTGTATCTCTTTTATTCCATGTTCTTAGCTTACTCTGCTGGGGGCGCCCCTCGGGCTGCATTATCCCCAAGCCGCTCGGGTCAGACCCAGTGGCATGTACACCTCTTGCATTTATCTTAGGGCCATGTTTTCGACCCGTCATGCTTGTTGTTTGGTGCCTATTCATGGTACCTTTTTCTTCTTGGATGTCGCAAGCTTGCGCGTTAAAGGGGGGGGGGTGCCTGAGCATCACGACTCGGGGCTCCTACCGGCTCTCCGGCCCTCACCCTCTGGTCTGCCCACGGCATCGCGCCCCGGCATGCCAGCGACGGCTGAAACCAGCCCGAGAGCCGGGACCCGAGGACGTAGAGTTTCGACATCTAACCCAGCTTGCG
>NC_041387.1:248327648-248386690 GCF_002162155.2 Triticum dicoccoides | reverse complement strand
CAACGGCTGAGACTAGCCCGAGAGTCGGGACCCGAGGACGTAGAGTTTCGACATCTAACCCAGCTTGTGCGTTAAAGGGGGGTGCCTAAGCATCGCGACTCAGGGATCCTACCGGCTCTCCGGCCCTCACCCTCTGGTCTGCCCACAGCATCGCGCCCCGGCATGCCAGCGACGGCTGAGACCAGCCCGATAGCCGGGACCCGAGGACGTAGAGCATCGGCATCTAGCCAAATTTGAAGGAACACACTCCAAGATAAGGCCTAGAGCCAGGCGCAACCCGCCTTGAGGTAGGACCCCGTGAGTCCCGCGCTGGCTCATGGGTGCCCAGATACACCTCGTCAAGCCCTACCGTGCCAGCCACGTGTCAGGGCAGGGCTGTACACGCCCCAGGGGCTCCTCCCGGAGGGGAGCCCCCTCCCACGCACCAGTGGAAGCACCATGCTCCGCGCTGGCTGACGACACTGCCGAGGAGCGGCTATGCCCGTACACATACGGAAGCGCTATGCTCCGCGCTGGTGATAAACAACTGAGGGTGGCCCCCGGGCCGCATCAACCTTAGGGAGCCCAGAGCTTAGTGTCTAGCCTCATCGCAACGCCTCCCCTCGGGAGTGCCGCGCGAGGGGGCTGGGCACGGGAGCTACGCCTGGGTCATGCCCAGACGCACGCCACCCAGCCAGGCCTCCCGGGCCTGGTTCGTCGGACGTCCCTCCCCGAGCGGAGCCAAGGTATGAAGGCCGTTTGAGCGTCAAGGGGGACTCCTGAGCATCGCGACTCAGGATCTTAACTGGTCACGTAGCCCCTCACTCCTCGGTCCCGTCCTGGTTTCCGGTCGGGGCTAACATCGGTTAAGGTATGCGCGGGGCCGGGCTCTACAGACGTAGAACGGTAGATCCACCCCCACATCTCACCTTCCTACTTGCTGTTCGAGCGCCAAGGGGGACTCCTGAGCATCGCGACTCAGGAGCCTAACTTGTCACGTAGCCCCTCACTCCTTGGTACCGTCCTGGTTTCCGGTCGGGGCTAACGGCGGCTGAGGTATGCGCGGGGCCGGGCTCTGCCGGCGTAGGACACAAGCAAGTAGGAAGGAAATAGCGCAAAATTCAAGGAATTCAAAAGCAAATATTACAGTCCATACTATTATCACAACACCGAATGCAAGTTTTAACGCCTCCCTGAGGCCTGATACATGTGCAGAAACTAAAAGCAGGACGGGAGCCACAACGGAGTCACTTGCCGGCCGTGGAGTTGCGCGGAGCGGATTCGCCTTGTGGAGCTGCCGGGCTGGCAGCACTCTGCTTCGGCCTGGTGCTGAAGGCTCGGAACTTCCCCAGCAGAGCCTCCGCACGACCCTTCACGGCCTCAGTAGCGGCAGCGGCATGCTTGTCGTTCGCTAGCTCCAGCAGGCTGTCGAGGTCGACGTTGGGGTCGCAAAGATAGATGTGGGTGAAGACCCGCGTCAGCGCCGCAGAAGACAAGACGTGTGCCTCGGCCTCAGCCGTAGGGCCAAGGCCAAGCGCGACATCTTCAAGAGCATGAACCAGGAAAGGAAGCAGCTTGGCGGGGCCGTCCTCCTCGCCGGCCAGCGGGCTCTCCAGGCCACTCTCATAAAGCGTCTTCAGTGAAGTGCGGGCCTTCCCCTCCATCTCCGCAAAGGCTACACGATCCTCGGCAAGAACCCGTGCCTTGCCGTCCAAGTCAACCTTTCTCGCCTCCAGCTCTTGCTCCAGCGCGCTCAGGCGGTCACGGCGCTTTTTGAGCTTGGCGTCCCAGTCCTTGACGGCCACCTCACGAGCCTTCATGCCGTCCTCCTGCTCTTGGCAAAGGCGTGTCTCCTCAGCAAGCCGGTCCTGCAGGCCCTTCAGCTCGCTCTCCAACACCTTGCAACGACCTCGGGCATTAGCCGCCTCCCCCAAGGCGGCGTCGCGGGCAGCTTTCGCCCCAAGGACGGCCTGCTTCTCCTCGTCGCAGGCCGTCGAGGCCTGGACCAGCGCCGCCCGAATCGAAGCATCGGAGCGAATCCAGCCAGAGGCTAGCTCCAAGCGCCCGGCCACCAAACGAGGGTCGGCGCTCAGAAGATCCCGCCGCAGACGGTCCAGTTCGGCAGCAGCACGATCCAGGACAGTAGGAGGAGATGGGGAAACAGCAGTCGGCGGAGTAGGAGGAGAAGACGGCAGCGTGACCACGGTGTCCTGAGGCGGAGCCTGCTGCGCCCCAGCGGCTGTGGTGGCGGCGTCAAGCAGGGGCGCCTCGGGAGACGCTTGGGCCATGGGAGCCGAGCTCGCCCCAGCCGGCTCGGCAGGGCCATGCAAGGACGCCCGGGCAGGAGAGGCCCGTGCGTCACGTCCATCTTCTTTCACGAGCAGGGGCGCTGCCGCGAATGGAGACTCAGGAGCCCCCTTCGGCTTCTTTGCCGTGGGCACCGGCCTTGCTAGGAGATACGAACGTCAAGCCTCAGCGATGAAACAAGAAACAAGACAGGGATCAAGCACTTACAGGTCGTCGCCCGCGGGCTCGAGCAGGCTCCGGCCGTACTTGAAGCCCGAGAGCCGGTTGCAAGGATTAGCCTCAAGGAGCGCGGGTGCAGCTGGGCCGCGTGCGGATCGCCCCGGGGTTGGGGTGGACCCGCGGGGGATCAGCCCAGTCCGGTCCTTCTTCGGGACCAGGGGCAGGCTCCCGCCGCTTTGCTCGTCATCACCCTCGTCGGCATCACTCAGAGAGAGGCGGAGAGCGCGGGACTTGCGCCGAAGAGGTGGAGCCCTTGACTCTGCCTCGGAGTCAGCCCCCTTTTCCCGCTCCCCTTCCTCCCTCTCTTCGCTGGAGTCGCCGGAGGATACGTCCACCAGGTCCTCGGGAGCCTCCGCGGGCACAGGCCCGTCCCCGTTGAGGATGGGCATGGACCCCACAACCTGCTCGCAGTCCTCACGAAGGAACAGGGGCGTTGGAGCACCCTCCAACCTTGCCACGTCGCCCCCGACCAAAGACTGGAGGACCGCGGCCAGATCCTCATCGGCCAGGACCGCGGGGCTCGGGTGGGGCATCCACATCGGAAGCGAGTACTGACGAAGCGGAGCCAGCTGATGCTCCAGGAACTCCCTCAGCAGCGAGGTGCGAGTCAGCTTCGCCGCCGCCATGCTGGCCGGCCTCAGATCCGCATCCATCTTCTCCAACACCAGCCTTGCGCGGGGATCCACAAGCTCCACTCGAGACCAGTCGTCGGAGCTTGAGGGGTGCCCCGTGGGCAAGACCAGCCGGGGGTGGACGCGCCCAGCATCAACCAAGACTCACTTGCTCCTGAAGCCCTCAATCCTTTTCCCGGGATTCGAAATGGCGATGGAGATGCCGTACGCGACGAAGCTCGCACATGCACAGACGAAACCACGAGAGGTCCGGAGGGAGAAGTAGTGGTTTAGCAGGGCCACTGAGGGCTTCACCCCCACATGAGCCTCGCAATAGTAGGCGAATCTTGCCAGAAGGAGGACAGAGTTGGGGTGGAGGTGCAGAGCTTGAAGGTTGTAATGGCAGAGGACAGAAAAGAAGAACTCATAGAAGGGAGGCACCAGACCGGCGACAATGGCGCTCACGAAGAGCGGATAGAAGGTGCTCCCTTGGCCCTCAGGGAGGGCAGAGCCGACCTTGAACACCTTCGCCCCATCGACGCCCTGCGCCGCTACCATCTGGCGCACCCGGGCAAGGCTCGCCTCCGACACGTTCGACGAGTCCAAGGAGGACGAATACCAAGCTCCGTCCGGGGCCTGGCGAGGCGCCATGTCTGGCTAGGGCGCGCGGGTGGAGTAGATCTGGAGATTTCGAAGGAAGGAAGGAGAGGCGCAAGAAAGGGGATCTGAGCAGCAACTGGAGAGAGCAAAGGAGGCAGAGGGCAGATGCCGCTCCTTATCAACTCGTGCGGTTGCGGAGACGCCCACGTCCAATCAACCACCACGCGGCGTCCAAGGCCGCAGGCTGTTAGGGCCCGCGACGCTTCGCACTTGCCCTTTCGCCTCTCTGCTCGGCCATGTCCGGGCGCGCCTTGGGCCCGGGGGCTACTGTCGGTGTTCTGGGAACGGGGGTCCCCAGACTTGCCTGCCTGCGGCCCGCGGCGTGGCTCAAAGGGCCCCCCGCATGGCCCATCTTCATCAACACCAGCTCAAGACCCTCGCGAGGGGCTAAGCCTCGCGGGGCGGACGACAAGGAGCTTCCTCAAGCACGGCCTCGTCAGGCTGGCTCACGAGGAGGCGGAGAGTTCAAGGCGGGGTACCTCGCGAGGTGCCCATGATGCAAGCCAAGACGACCAAGGGCGCCGGACGGGCGCCAGCCTGCACAGTGTCCTTCTTTCCTCTTTGGTGCAAGGGGGGCAAGCACAGGCGAGAGCATCAAGCAAAGGCATCCATTTCGGTGCAACAAGACCAAGACCAGTCCAACGGCAGGATGGAGGTCACCGTGGAGCCCAAGTCGGCGTCACCACCAGAGCCTTTGACAGGCGAGGACCAACTTTAGTCAGGATAAGTGTACTAGATGTTCCCCTTCAAATTGGCCAATTGTTGGCGCCCTTCCCGCTCAATATTTGGGAAGAGGCCCAGGGCCTTTGCCTATAAATAGGACTAGCCAACCGCAGGGTGGAGGCATATGGATAGGAATCTGGAGATAAGATAGGCATCTAGAATCAACCCCTCCAAAGGGACAACGCCACTACAAGAACAGACCCTCGCGAGGCTGTTCTTCCTTGTATTGTTCATCATCATCCCAAGAGGCAATCCACCACGCCACACACAGGAGTAGGGTATTACATCACAATGGTGGCCTGAACCAGTATAAACCCTGTGTCTCTTGCAATTTTCTTCTCGTAGTTTAGATCTTAGCGATTCGGTGAGGAACAGGTAGGTAGAAGGCGAAACCTCCGCGCGCACCCCAGCGTTTGAACCTCGAGGGTCTGCCGGAACCCTAAATTCGGCAGCAAAACTCATGGAATGTTGAGCATCTCTGCAAGTTCTACCCGTAAGGCATGGCTGTCGGGCCCTGCCCGGTAGCCACTGTTTTTTACAGGCCTTGCCTCATTTGCATGTAACCCCTTGTACAAAGCCAGGCGATGACCCTGAGCACCAGAGAAATAAACGAAGCGCTGGGGGGGCCCCGACCAAATTGCATGCATGCATGAGCATTCCAAGAGCATTGCATAAGCATATCATGAGCATTTGCATGTGCATATAGATAGGATTGCATCTTGCATCATTCTCATCTGCATGAAGATGCAGGTTCCTACTATGAACTTGGCTTCTAAAAGGAGTTGGGGAGATGGACCAGCACTGCGATCCGCGGCAAGCCAAATATATAAGTTCAACCTCTTTTCCATAAGTGCTTTGTAAGTTGAACTTGTGCATGAGAAAAACTCGCCGCTCCTCAAAGCTTAGGTGCTCCTACTTTTGGATCAAACGTTGCTTCAGCCTGGGTGGTCGCAGTGGCTTTTGATTAAAAAGGGTTGGCGGGGGGTTGGTCCCTTTATTTTTTCGCCCGGTATACTCCGATCCCCGGGAACAAAATAAAAAGGGTACCGGCAGGATAGCATGCCGGGGAAGACTCGTTTATTTAAACTAAAGAGGCATCCCACCTCTACATGGATATACACATGCACGAGTTCCCGACAAGGCTCATCTTTTTCATTAATATGTCGATCATACAAGTACAAGCCTTACAGAACACAAACATGGACTCTAGAGATTACATTATTTGAATTAAAAATTTGGCAATAGCCTACATATTTAAGATTGAAAAAGATAAGTGCCCGCGATCCCCTTTCTTGTCCCTCTCCTCCTAGGCACGGTGGTAGAAGGCGAAAGGGGCAAAAGGAGTGCCTGGGCAGAAGCCTAGCCTGACTGCGTCGGGCTTCAGGAGAGACAACCCGGCGGGGACAAGAAGACGTGGCGAACGCATCAATGGAGAGCATGGCGGGGATGACCCAACAACCACAGCCACCAGGACCAGTAGGGCGCGACAAGGCTAACAGAGTTGGAGCCCAAGAGGAAGCCTGTCGGGGTCCAGCTGGGAGACCACTGGAGGAAGTCGGGAAGCACCACCCCCACCTTTGCATCCAACTCCCTTGCAAATCGCCTTGCCGGGGAGGAGATGCAGATGCAAATGATGGTGATGCCGGCTGATGAAGATGGTGCGGTCGGCACTCAGCCAGAGTCAGAGTCGTCGCACTCCTGCCTGCTGCCGTCGTCATCACCGTCACTGTCGTCCTCGTCACTTTCGCTCGGGGAGGAGTTTTCATCGTCGGTGGAGTTCTCCGTGCAGCACCCTAAGTGAATTCCTGAGTGCCTGAAGATCTTGACGGAGAGGACGCCGCTCTCCATTAATATAAACTGGAGAACATGCCCCTCCGACAGGCTATGGGCTCGGGCAAAGGTCTTCCAGCCGTGGAGGAGCTACATGACATGAGGAGCGGGGAAGTCGACATCGACCCACATGCCGCCATTCCCAAAACCCCTCATGTGCAGCCTCAGAGTGCGTGGCAGTTCAAGCTGCATTTCCCGTGCAAATGGGGTAGGGAGATGGAGGTGTCCGCACGGAGGCTTGTACAGCCTGATGACAAACTCTTGAGGCTGATCTCCGACATGGCCTTCCATCGGGGGAGGAGCCGCCGGTGGGGGCGCGGCCAAAGCACCGCCCCGTCCTCCTCTTCCTCAAACGCCACAGCAGCCATGACCTCGCCCCTCCCTCCGGCTCTTGCAGCGGGTTCCGAAACCACGGGGTCCAGTGGAGGGGGTATACACTGTCGAGCAGAAGCTCTTGTTGCTGCCGTTGGAATACCACTGCGTCCTTGTCCTCTCACCATGGCGAGTGAAGAAAGATTATAGAGGAAGAAGAAGCAGGTGTGTATGAAGACGCACTAGTATAGCCCCCTCTTATAGAAGGATGACGCGGGGGGCTGACCTCTCGCTCAGGGGGCGACCATTCCGGTCCTCCAATGCAGCCTCCCTACCCGTCGAGTGGCTCAGGGAATCAGGATCGACCAGCTACTCAAACCAGTGGCGCCTGATTTTCTACCACGGCACTCGCACCCGTGCTCTCCACATTGACCACCTACCCCTCCTAATGCATGGAGCACATGTGGCGGGTGCGCCCTAAGCAGGGGGCAAGTGGGATGGTAGTTTTCCTCCCTTGGTGTGGGGCGTGGGCGTCCTGCGGGCCATGATCTGAGTTTTTCCTGTAACCTTGCACGCGACGCGTGGGAAAACCGAAAACTGGCCCAGGCTCAAGAATAATGAGGAAGAAAAGAAGACCTCAAGGGGCCAGCCTCTTCGGCACCCCTGCATGTGCACTTATTAGGGACTACCCCAACGACACTCGGCACATGATTAGGGCAGGCCCGGGGGCTTCTGTCAGTGCAACAAACCCTGGGTCTATTGCCTAGACTATGCACAGGCACGTGAACAAGATTATAGCATCAGGCCATGCCAGAGTACAAGAGACCAAGATCTTCGAAGGACCAACATGCAGAACAAGAGGACCAAGGTCGAGCCAGAGAAACAAGATACCACCAGGAGAAAAACCTCCCTTGCCGGGCAGACAAGCTCAGCGAGGGCGGGGTCGCCCCCGGAAGAGAACATCCAAGACGTTCCAGCAGGGCCTGCCGGGACTCACGGAGGCAAAATCCACCTCACCAACCACTCCGCCATGACCCACGTCATCAATCAGTGCGGTGTCAAGCCGCAAAGTGATTAAGTGGCAGCCATTCGCCAAATGGCAGCCTCTTTCTACAGGAAATACCTACAGATGACACCCGTCCTGTGGCGTGTCAAGCAAGCAGGCGTGAAGCTGGCAAAATAGCCTGGCAAGCAAACAACGATATGACGTTGAGCGGCGCATTTAATGCGCTCTGTCAGCCTACAGAGTTAGGTATGATAGCACTATTTGCTATCTTATTAGTGCATAATGACTAATTTTCCATCGTGGCAACCCCTTAATCTATAAAAGGAGGCCCGTGGCAACCGTAGAGAGGGGGTTAGAAGGTTGGAGGCCCACACATTCATACAAGGGTAGCCACTGTCGCCCATAGGCAACCCTGCCAGGCAATTGTACTGCGCTCCACCACCATTTTTCCACCATCAATCCACCAAAGCATGAGTAGGGTTTTATGCCTCACGGCGGCCCGAACCTGGGTAAAATTGCCCATGTGATTTCTGCCGTGCTGCCCCACGCTCTTCTGCTCTTTGTGTGACGTGACATCCCACTTTCTGAACCAGCAATGGACCCTTGGTACCATAGGTGGCTGTGGTTTCCCACGACAAAGGGTGATGAAGTTATTGCTATATTCAGACATCATTCGATCATGAAAAAGTTTGCATCGGAAATTAAGATGACCAATCCAATTGCAAAGTTCACGAGTAATGGGATGAAGAGAGCATAATTTGTAGAAAATGCATCTATCACTTTAAGCCACCTATTCATTTTCTCACGTTTATGCTTCTTAAAAATCTATCATCCCTATAAATGTTGGTGTGGGCGACCATCTATGGGGCCATCTAGCCCCTTTTGGCTCAGCTAGGGAATGCACAAAACGCAAAGAGGAAGACCAATAGAAGGCACATGGATCTTTACCTAGGTTCGGGCGACCTTTGAGGTGTAAAACCCTACTCCTGCCTTGGTGTATTGGAAGTGTGCGTGCACAAGTACAAGGAGCGCTTTTCCCCGGCAAGGTGCAAGGAGAGGGCAGCTATGCTGCAAGTTTGCGTAGAGTTGAATCAAGTTCGAACCCTTGTAAAGGTTGCCGTGGCCCTCCTTTTATAGCTCAAGGGGTTACCACAGTGGCAAAATAGTCATTATCTAGTGATTAGATAGCGAATAGTGCTATCATACCTAACTCTGCTAGTTAGGACAAAGAGCATTAAATGCATCATAATGTGTTGTGAGGAGGAGGAGCCCCGACAAGGTTGTTGCACTATTTACCTAGCTAACTCCTATTAACTTGACACACTATCTACACAGGTGTCAATAAGGGTAGATCTCCTTCCAGCATGATGACATGTGCGTGACAAGCTTCAACTAACTGCCTGCGGGCTCGACACGTCACAGATCGGTGACTAGCTGCTCGGTGAGGTGGAGCGTTGGCAGCTGGCGGGAGCTTGCCGGCCACAGAGCTTGTCGGGCCTTCTCCTTGCTAGTTCGGTCTTGCCGGCAAGGACTGCTTTCAGTGTTGATCTTGGCGCTTGTCGTGCTCTTCTTCTTAGCCAAGCAGATCAACTTGGTCTTGAATCTTGGTCTTCTTGATGCGGTCCTTGATCTCTCAAAGAGCAGCTTCTCTAGCCTCAAAGCCTTCTCTGTGTTTTATACTTAGAGTTGGCTCTTCTCGGCAAACCTAGTTGTCGGGGAGCCTCCACTACCTGTGCATAAGTCTGGGGTACTAAGGACCCAGTTCTTACTGCACCGACAGGAGCCCCCGGGCCTGGGCCAAACGCGCATGTGAGGCATCGTTGGGCTAGGCCCAAAAACATGCACAAGCACACGTGGCGCGGAACAAATGCCATTTCTTCTTTCGCCTGATGCACATCCACTCAGCATATTAAATGCGGGTCGTGGGAACGTGCACTGGCTGCGGTGGTGCGCCTGTAAAAAGGCGCCGCTAGGGTATACATGGAAGAGCCAGCCCCTCCCCCATGCCTTCCCCTTAAAAGGCAATCGCGAGGAGGCGCTGCTCATTCGCCCCTGCTTTCCCTTGCTTCATCTTCATCTTTCTTTTCTCTGCCCCTAGCATGTTTTTCTTTCTGCTGATTGGCCTTGCCACGACACCCTCCTCGACCACCTCGACCCTTCTTGCCGGATCCACCTGTACCTTCTTGGGCCTTCTCCTTGATGCGCTTCTCATAATTAGCCTTTTGCTTTTCAACCAGCTGTTCAACTTGTCGGCACTCTTGGAGGTCGTGACCCTTGGTACGGTGAATCTTGTAGTATGCCCCGCCAGTCTTGCCTGCTTTCTTGCCCGCTACAGCTACCTGACGACTAGTGCACACGACAGCTTCTTGGCCACAGCTCTCTGTTTTGGTTTTCTTGGCGAAACTAGAGGTGCCGGACCCTTCCACAGCCATAACCACCATGCCCTTGCGCTTCCCATTGCGCTTCTGGTCTTTCTTTTTCAGGGTGGCGGCATCATCGTCCTCAGAATCAACTTCAGCACTACATCTTCCCCGGAAGCCTTCTCCCCTCCTCAACACGAGCACATTTGTCCGCCAACATGTAGAGCTTGTTGAGGGTCTTCGGCAGCCGCATATTCATCTTTTCCTGCATCTTGCAATTGCGCATGTTCATGTGGAACGTGGCAATCACACCCGCATCATGCACGTCTGGTATGTTGCAATGTACACGACTGAATCTTTGTATATATCCGTGTAGGTTTTCTCCAAAGCGTGTCGATCCTGCACTTCACGTTCAGCTTTACAAGCAAGATGGAATAAACGAGTGATATTATTATATTCCTTATATTTTATAATGGTCTGAATCTCTTTATTTAATCCACCCATAAAACATGCAAGCTTAGCTTCGTTATCCTCAACAATAGCACATCTAATCATACCAATTTGAAATTCCTGATAATATTGCTCTACAAAAGAATTTCCTTGTCTTAAATGCTACATTTTTGAAGCAATTCACGTTGATAATATGGTGGAACCCAACGAGTATGCATAGAAGTTTTCAAAGAAGCCCAAGTAGCAGGGATATTATCATGATATAATTTACAATGTTCAGACCACAAAACGGAAGCAAAACTAGTGAATTCACAAACAACAACAGCAACACGTCTCTCCTCAGGATATTGTAAGCATGTGACACATTGTTCAGTTTCTAACTCCCAAGTAAGATATACAATAGGAATGTATCTACCGTCAAACGGTTGAATATTTAATTTTAGTTGAGGAATATGGTCATAATCTCGTACCTGAGGTGGTGCTGCAGCCCTACCGTTGCGATTATATGCCTGGGGTCGACCTTCTGGTGGTGGTGCTAGTGGTTGCACGTAGTTCTGATTTTGATCAACCTCATCCTCGTAATAGTCCTCCACCTTTGAAGTAGCAGCCGGAGCTATAGAAGCATCAACAGTAGTAGCAGCGGTACCAGAATTTTGTCCAAGCTCAAGAGTAACAGGCCCGCTCGGCAGAGGGCTGTTTCGCGACGTGGAGGTTGCCGGAGCTACAGAAGCATCAACAGTAGTAGCAGCGCCACCAGAATTTTGTCCATGATCAAGAGGAACATGGCCCGCTCGGCGGAGGGCTGTTTCGCGATGTACTTCATCAAACTTGGTATCCAACTTGATGTCAATTGTCTTCTCAACTCATAAATCATCTCGAGTGCCTGACGTCTTCCACCTGTTGACTCAATATTTGCTGAAATTTATCATGAAGCCCCTTCTTTGTTATGTTCTCCAAGTCAATATCGTCAGCTTGTGGTCCTGCCATCATTAGCAGCAGTAGAAACACAGAAGAATATGATCCTATAGATTACTAGAAAGTGGCAGTGTGTCACAAATCCGTCAAGCAAATCTCAAATTCTTACCAGTTCTTACCCAACAGCAGGTGGTGATCGGCAACCATTGTAGTCAAAAACTCTCAAAGCTTGGATAGAGCGGTTACCAGGGAGAGTTAAATGCATGACGTAGATGTATGTAGGACTGGGAAGGCTTATAATATGGTAGCAAAAAGGGTCAGCAATAATCAATTCAGAGATGCAAAGTTGAATAAACGCTCAACGACGGTATTGTTCTGGTCCTAGGCTAGACCGTGCTAGAGACATGAGCCTAGAATACTAACAAAATCATAGCGCTGCATGTATACAAGGGAAAAGCACACTCTGAATTTTTTTTGATGTTTTTTTTGCGCTCTTCTTTTGGAAACCAAGGTTGAATAAACCAACAAGGGAAAAGCACACTCTGAACAGCAAAAGATTGATGGAATTCGAAACCTACCCAAACAAGGAAACACAAATCTAAAATCAGATGAATCTCGAAAGTAAACCTAATATGAGATGGACTCAGAGTAGTGGTGGTATATGGATACAGATCGGTGGTGGTATATGGACTCGGATCGGTGGTGGTATATGGAAGTGGGTCGATGGTGGTATATGGGCTCGGGTCGGTGTTGGTATATGGACTCGGAGCGGTGGTGGATAAGCAGTGATGCTAGATGGCAGGGGATATGTATCTGGTGTGGTGGTGGTATATGGCAGTGGATGATGATGCGTGCGGCAGCGGCATCAATACCTGTGAACAGAACTCGAAACTCTAAAGGACTAGACGCTAAGACCAGCAACTAGACACAATGATGCAACCGCAAATTCAACAAAGCAAATACAGAAAAGATTATGCAAGGGCTCAGACTGGTTTGGATATGATGAACTAAGCCTAATATTTT
This sequence comes from Triticum dicoccoides, assembly GCF_002162155.2. NCBI lineage: Eukaryota > Viridiplantae > Streptophyta > Magnoliopsida > Poales > Poaceae > Triticum > Triticum dicoccoides. Next base: position 248,374,295 of record NC_041387.1, on the reverse strand, counting down.
TTTGAATTTTCGTGGACTGTAGGTATGAAGAACATACTCAATCTAAACTACGAAAATCTGTAAAATCTCACCGAGCAACCTTGAAATCTGATACCACTTGATAGAGGCAAGGGTGTCCTGACGTTTCGATGAGATAGCTATCACTGTGGGAGTCGACTTTGATGATCCGACTATGAACATGCGAAGACATCGCGCCTTAGCAATCGCTAAACCAACTTCGGAGCGGTTATTGACCACGCTGGAGCAAGATCAACCTGATCGCGAGGGTTTATTCCCTGGGAGCAAATGAAGAACAAACAAGAAACTGAGATTGCAATCTAGATATTGAAAATATAGGATGAAAGCTTTATTGATCAAGATGGGGTTCTGTGACGTCTTGACATGGTCGTTGACCACAAACGAAGTACACGAAGTTGCAGCTATGGCGAACTTTTAATCTAAACAAAATCCAAAGTCTAAACGACACCCTAAGGGCTGTATATATGGAGGAAGAGGGGGGAATTTCATGGCCCTTGGGGAAGGGGTCCGAAACCAACCCTATCTCTTGTTCCCACACATACGGACTCCGAAAACTGCCTATACTCAAGTATTTCGAAATTACATGGGCCTCGCCCCATAATAAGGTAACACAACACCTATAATAGCCTTTGGACGAAATTTAGGAAGTGACATCTTGTATATTTCATCCAAGCCTTCATACACTCATTATGATGGCTTCAAAGTCCTGAAATCATCACTTGAAACTCTAGTCTTGTTTCCCTCGCGCATGCCATCATCTCCATGCTTGATCTTGCTCAAGTGATCACCCCTCTTGTCCAAGCTAGGCCCTTCATTTGTAAGCAAAACAAATGTATCCAATTTAGGCGGCATCGTATTCTCATGAAAATTAGAATCATTACCAAGAAACGGAAGTACCTGATAATTTAATTGGCGTGCGCGATCTCTAGTAATTGGTCTAGTATATGTGGCAGTAGGGGTTGTGGGTGTAACAATCGTAATGATGTCCTCATCATCCTCCCCTTCTTGAAATGAAGTCGTCCTCGACGGGAGCTCATCATCCTCACCCAAATAAGGCTTCAATCTGCAATGATAAAAGTGGGACTAACCCCAAAATCTGCAGGTAGCTCAAGTCTATATACATTATCATTTATTTTCTCTAACACCTTAAAAGGACCAATAGGACGTGGCATTAGCTTTGATTTGTGCAAATAAGGAAATCTATCCTTATGCAAATGTAACCAAACAACATCTCCAGGTGCAAACACAACAAGTTTTCTACCCTTATCTCCAGCAAGTTTATATTTAGCATTCATACGCTCAATGTTTTCCTTAGTTAACTCATGCATTTTTCAAATTAATCCAGCATGTTGTTTAGCATCAAAATTAACCTTCTCCGAAGATGGAAGAGGCAACAAATCAATAGGTGCACGAGGTAGGAAACCATACACAATTTCAAAAGGGAACATATTAGTAGTAGAATGCAATGAACGATTATAAGCAAATTCAATATGAGGCAAGCATTCTTCCCACATTTTCTTATTATTCTTCAAAACAAACATAAGCATAGTATACAATGTACTATTGAATACTTCAGTTTGTCCATCAATTTGGGGGTGACAAGTAGTACTAAAAAGTTGTACGGTAGACTCCGTGTCCGGAGACGGCTTGATACGTTCGTTCCCGCAGACGGCTTAGTAGCGCATACGGTACCGAAGGCCAACTTTCAGCCACAAACCTCCACGTGGCTGTCCAGCAAGTGAGAGAAAAAGCTGGAGGTCACCCCACACAAAAATTGCGAGGGAGGAAATGGCTTGGGCAACCCAGTCATTTCCTTTATGATGTCTACTTGGTCGACTTTGCTCATGTAGTCCGAGTATTGTATGCTCCACTCAGCGGAAATTCTTCCCAATAGGTACAGACTGGCTCCTGACTTTCTAGCTAGCAAGAGGCAAAGCCAAAGAGTGGAGGGGACATGAAAAATACTGAAGGGGGCTCGGACGAAACCGAGTCGGCACCCTCTGCATAAAACTTGCACTGCTAAAAACAAACATTCGATATATCTGCGTGGACTAACCTTGTCTTTTGCACGATCATCTCTGTGGGGAACCTCCTCCTCACCCGTAGGCTCAGATGTTACACCCAGTGGGTGCACCGGTGCACCCCGCTGGGAAAGCGCTCCGCTGATTGCAGGCCTGACGCCGGCTGCAACTGGCATCTCCGACGCCACCATCTGCTTCATTAACAACAAGACCCTTCACCCGACTTTTCAAGTCGTCTGGAGGCTCGGAGGCTACACCCAGTGGGTGCGCTCGCGGGCACCCACTCAACCGGAGGACTCTGTGTCCACATCCGGCAGGGCCCCGTGCCCATTAGCTAGTGGACTCCGTGTCTGTGCCCGGCACCCTCGACATCACCATTGGCTTCATAGACAAGCGTGAAGACCCTCTGCCCAACTTTTCTGAGTTGCCCGAAGGCTCGGAGGCTACACCCAGTGGGTGCACTTGCGCGCCCCCATTGGAAGCAAGACACGCCAGCTACGGTCCGTAATCGGCTGTCATCTACATCTTCTGCTTCATCAATGCCTGCTAAAAACCCTCCGCCCAACTTTTCCTAGTTGCCCAGAGGATCGGAGGCTACTGTCAAGGGGATGACCCCTGAGTAGACCCAAGACGGCATATAACGCTTCAAAACAACGGGGCGGCCATCGCCCCGGTCCGGCTACCGGGCCGCCCTGACCGGCTCGCCACCTCGGATGCCTGGCCGGCTTGCCACCCGGTCGGCTCGCCACCTCGGCTGCCCGGTCGGCTCCCCGTCCAGCTGCTCCAGCCGGCCTACTACGCAAAGTCAATCATAGCTCCGACCCGACACCGTCAAGACGGTCATACCGTGGCCACTATTTCTGATTAAGCATACACTGTTCACTCTTCATACACGACATCATTTACAATGCTACTTGTCCCTGGGTACTAGTGTATAAAGTGACCTAGGGGAGCACTCCCTTGGAGGAGAAGTCCTACCCTTGGCCAAGAAGGCACATACTTGGCCAAGGGGACAAGCAACCACTCACTAGCTAGTATAGAGCCTTGACTCTCAAGCACACACTACAAAAGCCACAAGGGCACTCACAAACGCCACACACTCATGGGCATACATGCCCAAGCACTCACGGCCACATAGGTCCATCTCTCATTCTCGCACTCATACTAGCACTCACATATATGAAGCTAGTAACCCATAGCTCTCATGTGAGATACAGCTCCAGGAGCACTCTATACTGCGAAATACCCCACATATATTTTAGACATGCAGGTAGGGGTGTTACCTCCCCTTGAGGGCCCTTTACCTAGGTAAATCACCACATATTGTTTGCCTAATCTCGTCCCTTGATGTCCACTGCAGCCTTTCCCTCACCACAAGCAACCCTGTGGCATCTGCCATGACGCGAATCCCCCCGCGAGATAACCATGATAGGTACCTGCCAACAACGGGCATTGGCTCATCGACGGTTGGACCGTTGTGCTGGTCAGATTGACGACGTGCCTCCCGATGGCATTCAATTGGTGGTACGAGCATCTTCTGCTCTCCTGTCCAGCAACACCTGTCATTGATCTTGCCATGTATGCGGATCTAAAGAAGCCATCGATGCTTCGTCGGGCTCAGCAGTTCATTGGGTTCGTTGCGGCTACTGATGCTGCTGCCGGGGTTGTTGCAATTGAGGCGACTACACCGTTGGTGCACCACCTACAACATGGCCATCAGTTTGAGCTACTGGTGCTGTTTGTGGATGCCATGAAGGCTCCGCTAGCTGGCATTTGTTTGTTTATGCGAATCCAATCAAACTTTGGATAGTGGCTCTCCACTCATCCATCTTGTGTGCCGTTGGAGAGAAATTCAACAGCACTTGGGCTCGCGCCATCGCCTACGCTGCCATTGAAGGCATGTTTGAGAGTGTAGAACATGACATCGCTCGACTCCTAGCAGAGCCAGCAGTAGTGCCATTATGGCCTTGCTGTCGTAATGTAGGTGCGACAACATGTTAGCATGGCAGTGGTGGCGCCTGAAGATCTTGAACCTGATCGACAGGTGTCTTGCCATGTGAAAGTTGTTGTGCATGATCGACAACACCGCTCGGCGTCATGTCATGCCCATCTCGCGAAGGACGCGGTGTGTGATTTGATGTTTTTTCCCTCACCATTGCTGGAGTTGCTGCAGCAGGAGGATCCCAGCTTGCGTCCGACAGGACGGTGTTGCTCTGTTGCCTGCTCTCGCCGATGCGCTGAGGAGGCGGGAGTTGCGTGTCCGCGCCGCCCACACCGTTGTTCCTGTCTTCGCTAGAGGGTCATGGAAGATGGCTGCCTCCACCACCCGTTCCAGCTGCAGTGGGTGAGGGAGTCTTGGATTAAGGGGTCCTCGGACAGCCGGACTATATACTTTGGCCGGACTAATGGACTATGAAGATACAAGATTGAAGATTTCGTCCTGTGTCCGGATGGGATTCTCCTTTGCGTGGAAGGCAAGCTTGGATATTCGGATATGTAGATTTCCTTCTCTGTAACCGACTCTGTGTAACCCTAGCCCCCTCCGGTGTCTATATAAACCGGAGGGTTTAGTCCGTAGGATAACAACAACAAAAAACATATCATAGGCTAGCTTCTAGGGTTTAGCCTCTATGATCTCGTGGTAGATCAACTCTTGTAATACTCATATCATCAAGACCAATCAAGCAGGAAGTAGGGTATTACCTCCATCGAGAGGGCCCGAACCTGGGTAAAACATTGTGTCCCCTGCCTCTTGTTACCATTAGCCTTAGACACACAGTTCGGGACCCCCTACACGAGATCCGTCGGTTTTTACACCGACATTGGTGCTTTCATTGAGAGTTCCACTGTGTCGTCGCGGTAAGGCTTGATGGCTCCCTCGATCATCTTCAACGATGCGGTCCAGGGGGAGGTTTTCCTTCCCGGATAGATCTTCGCATTCGGCGGCTTCGTACTACGGGCCAACTCACTTGGCCATCTGGAGCAGATCGATAGCTACGCCCCTGGCCATCAGGTCAAGTTTGGAAGCTTAAACTATACTGCCGACACCCGCGGAGACTTGATCTTCGACGGACTCGAGCCCATGACAGGTGCGCCAAACAGTGACGACGGGCATGACTTTGATCTGCCGTCAGGCAGTATTCGGGAGATCGCACCCATGTTGGCGCCGGGAATCAATCCGGAGCAGATCACGCCTTTCGAGGATGGGTGGATGGAGCCCGCCACGGAGGCCGCACACTCATCGGCGTCGGAGCCGAACACTGATCCCACCTCCTGTGAGAGTGGTGTCATCAGACCCTTGGACTCATCTCCGGCTACAGGTCTGAACCGCGTGCGTCCGTGCCTGTTGAATCTGATTGGGCACCAGTCATGGAGTTCACTGTCGCGGATATTTTTCAGCGCTCGCCCTTAGGTGATGTGATGAACTCATTAAGGTCTCTTTCCTTGTTAAGAGATTCCTGGCCGAACTATGTTCGCCTCGAGTGGGAAGCCGACGACGAAGAAATTCGTTCCCCATCCACCACCCACTTCATAGCCACCGTCGATGACTTAACCGACACGCTCGATTTCGACTCCGAAGACGTCGACGGTATTTACGACGACGCAGGAGAAGAACAGGAACCACCGCCCACTGGGCGCTAGACTGCCACCTCATCATACAATATATACATGGTGGACACACCAAAATAAGGCGATGGTGACGATACAATGAAGGATAATCCCCTCGATAAGCCACCAAAGCGGCGCCATAGACGCCGCTCTAAATCCCGCCACAGTAAAAACAGCGGCAACAACGTAAGAAATAATAACACCCCGGTTGATCCCAAAGGAAATTACGACCCCATGGACCCAGCGATGGAGCAGGGTGAGCCAGGGGACGGTGAAAATAGTCCGAAGCCGACGTTAGATAACACCGATCCTGAGGGTAAAATTCAACAACCCGTCTCCGGAGAGGAGAACAACTCAGACGATGATGCACTCATCATCGCAGAAAAACTCTAGGAACAAGAGAACCTCCACAGAAGGCTTATCACCACTGCGAGGAGCCACTACGAGGAGCCTAAAGAAAGAGAAGCAAAGGCTTAAGGCCGCGCAGGATACGCTCAACCGCAGGTGGAACAAAGTGCTCAACACTGAAGAAAAATATGGCGATGAACGCCACACAAAGAGCTATCCAAAGCGCAAGCTGCTGCCCGAATTCGACGACGAGGCCGTAGAGCCCACTCAGCCGAAAATGACCGATCAGCCAGACCGACCACCCCGTGGCCGTGACAAGATGGCTAATGATGCCGCCCACAAGTCAGCACACGATTTACGTGAGCTCCTGGACATAAAGTCCGGTATGGCCAGATCCATCTACGGATCTAGGAAGCGCGCCCCGACACAGGATCAGAGATACCGAAGCGATCACATCGATCGAACACCAGCTAGGAATCAGAACCGAACACAATAACCGTCGACAGCATGCCACGACACAACCAAATACAGGGGTGCCGCACACCCCCTGTGCTTCACCGATGAGGTACTGGATCATGAATTTCTGGAAGGATTTAAACCCATGAATATAGAGGCATACGACGGAACTACAGACCCTGGGGGTCTGGATCGAGGACTTTATCCTTCATATCCACATGGCTCGCGGAGATGATCTCCATGCCATTAAATACCTACCCCTCAAATTAAATGGACCAGCTCGGCACTGGCTGAAAAGCCTTCCCGAAAACTCAATTGGAAGTTGGGAAGAGCTCGAGGATGCTTCCAGGGCCAATTTTCAAGGAACCTATGTCCGACATCTGGACGTAGACGACCTAAGTCACATAATTCAACAGCCCGGAGAGTCAGCCCGAAGGCTCTGGAACAGATTCCTTACTAAGCAGAATCAAATAGTCGATTGCCCGGACGCCGAAGCCTTAGCGGCTTTTAAACACAGTATCCGGGACGAATGGCTTGCCAGACACCTCGGCCAAAAAAAGCCGAGGACGATGGCAGCCTTAACAAGCCTTATGACCCGCTTTTGCGCGGGCGAGGACAGCTGGTTCGCCCGTAGCGGCACCAGCGACCCAAGCACATCTGAAGTCAGGTATGACAACGGGAAGTCACGCCGCAACAAAAACAAGCATTGAAACAATAATGATAGCCCAGAGAACACGAGGTCAATGCCGGATTCAGGGGCTCTCGACCTGGTCAACAGAAGAAGCCATTTAAAGGCAGCAGAGATGGACCGTCTAGCCTAAACAAGATTCTAGAAAAATTATGTCAGATTCACGGCACCCCCGAAAAACCTGCAAACCACACCCACAGAGAGTGTTGGGTTTTCAAACAGGCCGGCAAGCTGAATGCCGAACAAAAGGGGAGGGAGACGCCAAGTGAAGACGAGGACGAGCCTCGTCAGTCGAACACTGGAGGACATAAAAAATTCCCACCAGAAGTCAAAACAGTGAATATGATTTACGCAACTCGCATTCCAAAGAGAACGCGCAAACGCGCACTTCGAGATGTATACGCTGTTGAGCTCGTCGCCCCAAAATTCAATCCCTGGTCGGCCTGTCCGATCACCTTTGATCGCAGGGACCATCCGACTAGTATCCGGCATGGAGGATCAGCTGCCTTGGTGCTCAACCCAATAATTGACGGATACCATCTCACACAAGTCCTTATGGACGGCGGCATTAGTCTAAACCTGATATATCAGGACACTGTCCACAAAATGGGAATATACCCCTCAAGAATCAGCCTAAGCAACACTACCTTTAAAGGAGTAATACCAGGCGTCGAGGCCCACTGTACAGGCTCTCTAGTACTAGAGATTGTATTCGGTTCTCCCGACAACTTCAGAAACGAGGAATTAACCTTCGACATTGCTCCATTCCGAAGCGGCTATCACGCACTACTCGGAATAATGGCCTTCGCTTGTTTTAATGCAGTACCGCATTACGCCTACCTCAAACTTAAGATTCCCGGTCCACGCGGCGTCATCACAATTAGCGGAAATACAAAGCATTCCTTACGCGCGGAAGAATACGTGGCGGCTCTAGCAGCCGAACACTGAGCGGTCCCTCCAACCAGGACAAATGGTCGGTCGTCAAGACCACAGACACGGTTAGACGAGTCCGGTGCTCCACCCAATGTAACAACCCAGTTGGGATTTCTCCATAAAAGATGCTAGGGGCTGCGCACACAGGAGCCCATAGTTTGGCTCGACCCTATCAATACAATAGCATATTGCATTTTCATGGTTCAGTCAGACTAACACCTCGCACGAAGTCTTTCACCTGGGTTTTTTCTTTTCTTTTACAGATGATCATCGTGCTACACCCTTCCAAGATACGGCACAACGGAGATAAAGGCGCAGACGTGCAGTAGGGCCCCGCTCAAAGGTTTCTTTTTAGATTAAGACCCCGCGTAAACCTTTTTAATGTCTCTTGTTGCTTCTTCCCCTCCGGGAACTCTATACAACCGGGAGGGGTACTGGCTTTTCGGTATTTTTGTCACACCAGACTACTACTCATACCTGGAAACTCATGGCTTATTGTCAAGGGCGTTATTCAGCCCAGTACAAATTATAAAGTCTGAATACCTTAGGGAGTGTTCGGTGTCGCGAGTTTGGCCTTATATGCATCAGCTCCGAATTATAGCCCCACCGTCAAACTCCCATGGCTAAGTGAAAGTGTTAAAGCTATATAATCCGATTGCCTGGTTCGCCGCGCCATCACCTCCTTAACGGACCAAGACGTTGGATCAAGTGTGACCACACGTTTTTTCGAACACCCCTGCATTATATGCGTGGGGGCTGAAGCCGACGACTGCAAACTTTCAGGTTATATACATACATAAACGGCCACACATGAGGCATTATAATACTTTTGGGCAAAAGTATAAACACAACCTTTATAATAAAAATAGCAATGTCTTTACAATCGCGATACATGTCATTCAAACATGGCACTCTTCGAGCACTGTGCCTCTATTAAACGAGCGCCTTCTAAGACTTCTTTGAAATAGTGCTCGGCCGGGTCCTGGCCGTCCGCCGCACTCCGGGTTGCAATAGCGGTGGCTTCCATCCTAGCCCAATATGTTTTAACACGGGCAAGAGCCATCCGCGCACCCTCTATGCACGCCGACCTCTTCACAGCATCGATATGCGACACAGCACCAAGGAGTTGTTGCACTAATCCAAAATAGTTGTCCGGCCTTGGTCCTTGTGGCCAAAGATGATCCACGACAGACCTCATAGCAAGCCCGGACAACCTGTGGAGTTCGGCCCATGCGGCCATCTTTTCATTCAATGGCAGCGGATGCGTCGGGGCACTGAACTGCGACCAGAATAACCTCTCAGCCTTATGGTGTTTCCGATCTTTGTAAAACTCGGTCGCATCAGTAGCACTCTTTGCCAGGTCCGCATATGAGTCCGCTGCACTCCACAACTAATCCAGAGGGGCATACTTCGCATCTCTGAATTTCATCCGCAACAGATAGGGCTTTCCAGCCATGATATCTCCGGCTTCACAAAGCTCCTCCCTCATCCCCCTCATTTCAGAGCGGGTTTTCTTGGCTGCCTCCAAGGCCTTCTTCAGGTCAGCCGCTTTTGCTTGATTGTCCTTTTCAAGGAGCTCATGGCGGTTGGCAGCATCTTCTAGCGCGGTAGCCATCTGGGCTATCTTTTCTTCGCTCCGGCGATGAGTAGCCTGTTCGGCTCTTAACTCCTCGACCGCCTTCAGAGCGGCCGCATCACTTATCCGGGCTTGCTCCTTGGCTCGAGTAAGCTCTGCCCGAAGGGTCTCCACGGCAGCAGCTCCATCTGTAGTCGCAGCATATTATAGATACTAGCATAATGCTCCTCTTACAAATTTGCTGACAAGCCGAATACACATACCCTGGGCCTCGTCAAGCCGCTTGTTAACAAGCGCGATGTCGGCATCAGCCACATCCAGCTGCCGCTTTAGTTCGGCAAAATCAGCAGATCGGTTGGTCGCCGGACCCTCAGCCACCGGCACATAAAGCAGCGCGCTTATTACTAGAGACTATGATCCTCTGTTCGCCACGTTGATGGCAACCAAGTCTCAGGGGCTACTATCTATACAGAGCACACTTAGTATGTGCGGAACCATCAAAAATACATTTTTTGCGTACCTCAAAGCCTCTCAGTAGACTCGTAAAAGCTTCATTCAAACCGCTTTTCGCGGATGAAATCCTCTCAACCACCGTGCCCATTAAGGCACGATGTGTCTCTAAGATGGCCGCTCACTCCAGAAGGCCCATTAGTGTGTCCGGCTGTGTGCCGGACAATCCCGGACTCCTCCTGAAGCTCTCTTTGGGAGCCGGATACTCCAGACTCCGGGCAGCCGAAGTGTCAACTTCTGGCCTTGGTGGATCAGGAGAAATCCTCCGTGACGACACCTCGGGGTCATCCACCCCATGTGATGGGGAGGCAGGGGGAGGCGTCTCTCTCTCAATCATCTCCGGAGGAAGATCCCTCGAGGACGAACTCTGCGGAGAAGGGCTACGAGTCGGACTACAACAAATATGTTTCGGTCATTATTCTCAGAGACAAAACAGGATATGTCTACCAAAGTATTCTTTCACTTACGGCTCGGTGGAGGGCCGGCCCCCTTGTGAGGTTTTCTTCCCTCGTCTAGAAGCCTCCGTTTCCAAATCATCGGAGGCGACCCTTTTCTTACCCTGAGGAGAAGGGATTTTAGATTCCCCTCCCCGATTATCCTCCTTCGCGGAGGCACCTACTCCTCCAATCTGGATGTGTAAAAACCGAGGCCCATCTATGGCTTCTCTATTCCTCCCCTCGTCTTCTCCCGATGGCACCTAATACGGCGCACCGTCAAGCATCCTGGTCAACAAAGTATTCGGCGAGCCTTTGGGAAGAGGGGCCGGACACCTAATCCTCTCCGCCTTCCTCAGCCAGTCCTGGCAGGGCGCAATTTTTAGAATGATGTTACAATAAACATTAAGGATGGTGTGTTCGGTAGCGGAATCACTTACTTGGGTATCCGGGCGGTTGCAATTGAGACCCATGTCCTTGGTGGTGTCCGAACACTTTATTCGTGATTCGAAGAATGACCCATACATCTCTTTGAGCGTCAGGCCGAAGAATTGTTGAACGGTTCGCGGTCCTTCCGGGTTGAACTCCCACGTACGGAGAGGACGACTTTGGCAGGGCAGGGCTCGACAAACCAGCATCACTTGCATTATCTTGACAAGATTGACATCCCTCTTGAGAAGGTCTCGGATGCGTCTTTGCAATGTCAGCACGTCGTTAGCCGGCCCCCAGTCCAGCCCCTTGTTGACCCACGATGCCAGTTGCGGTGGAGGGCCCGGGCAGAATGCTGGAGCAGCCACCCGCTTTGTACCTCGGGGGGCGGTGATGTAAAACCACTCCCGCTGCCGTAAATCAGAAGTCTCCACGAAAGAACCCTTTGTCCATGGGGCGTCGGCGCCTTTGCTTATTATTGCGCCTCCACACTCCACGTGACGCCCGTCGATCACCCTTGGCCTCACATTGAAGGTCTTCAGCCATAGGCCAAAGTGGGCGGTGATGCAAAGGAAGGCCTCACACACGACGATAAACGACGAGATGTGAAGGACGGAATCCGGAGCTAGATAGTGGAAATCTAGTCCGTAGTAGAACATGAGCCCTCTGACGACGGGATCAACGCTAAAACATAGCCCTCGGAGAAAGTGGGAGATAAAAACAACGCTCTCGTTGGGTTCGGGAGTGGGGACAACCTGCCCTTGAGCAGGTAGCTGTTGGGGAACGTTGCAGAAAACAAAAATTTTCCTACTCGTTTCACCAAGATCATCTAGGAGTTCATCTAGCAACGAGTGATTAGATGCATCTACATACCTTTGTAGATCGCGAGCGGAAGCGTTCAAAAGAACGGTGATGATGTAGTCGTACTCGACGTGATCCAAATCACCGATGACCAGCGCCGAACGGACGGCACCTCCGCGTTCAACACACGTACGGAACAGCCACGTCTCCTCCTTCTTGATCCAGCAAGGGAGGGAGGAGAGGTTGAGGGAGATGGCACCAGCAGCAGCACGACGGCGTGGTGTTGATGGAGCTGCAGTACTCCGGCAGAGCTTCGCTAAGCACTATGGAGGTTGAGGAGGTGTTGGGGAGGGAGAAGGAGGCAACCAAAGCCCGAGGCGTTCATGTATGAAGTCCCTCCTCTCCCCCACTATATATAGGGGTGCCAAGGGGGGGTGGCCGGCCCTAGGAGATCCAATCTCCTAGGGGGTGCAGCGGCCTAGGGGGGTTTCCCTCCCCCCCAAGGCACCTAGGAGGTGCCTTACCCTCCTAGGACTCTTCCCCTTCTAAACCCTAGGCGCATGGGCCTATGTGGGGCTGGTGCCCTTGGCCCATTAGGCCAAGGCGCACCCCCTTACAGCCCATGTGCCCCCCCGGGACAGGTGGACCCACCCGGTGGACCCCCGGGACCCTTCCGGTGGTCCCGGTACAATACCGATAACCCCGAAACTTGTCCCGATGCCCGAAACAGGACTTCCCATATATAAATCTTTACCTCTGGACCATTCCGGGACTCCTCGTGACGTCCGGGATCTCATCCGGGACTCCGAACAACATTTGGGTTACTGCATATACATATCCCTACAACCCTAGCGTAACTGAACCTTAAGTGTGTAGACCCTACGGGTTCGGGAGACAAGCAGACATGACCGAGACGACTCTCCGGTCAATAACCAACAGCGGGATCTGGATACCCATGTTGGCTCCCACATTCTCCACGATGATCTCATCGGATGAACCACGATGTCGAGGATTCAATCAACCCCGTACGCTATTCCCTTTGTCTATCGATATGTTACTTGCCCGAGATTCGATCGTCGGTATCCCAATACCTCGTTCAATCTCGTTACCGGCAAGTCACTTTACTCGTACCGTAATGCATGATCCCGTGACCAGACACTTGGTCACTCTGAGCTCATGATGATGCATTACCGAGTGGGCCCAGTGATACCTCTCCGTCATACGGAGTGACAAATCCCAGTCTTGATCCATGTCACCCAACAGACACTTTCGGAGATACCCGTAGTCTACCTTTATAGTCACCCAGTTACATTGTGACGTTTGGCATACCCAAAGCACTCCTACGGTATCCGGGAGTTACACGATCTCATGGTCTAAGGAAAAGATACTTTGACATTGCAAAACTCTAGCAAACGAACTATACGATCTTGTGCTATGTTTAGGATTGGGTCTTGTCCATCACATCATTCTCCCAATGATGTGATCTCGTTATCAATGACATCCAGTGTCCATAGTCAGGAAACCATGACTATCTGTTGATCAACGAGCTAGTCAACTAGAGGCTCACTAGGGACATGTTGGTGTCTGTTATTCACACATGCATTACGATTTCCGGATAACACAATTATAGCATGAATAAAGACAATTATCATGAACAAGGAAATATAATAATAATGCTTTTATTATTGCCTCTAGGGCATATTTCCAACAGTCTCCCACTTGCACTAGAGTCAATAATCTAGTTACATTGTGATGAATCGAACACCCATGGAATTCTGGTGTTGATCATGTTTTGCGCTAGGGAGAGGTTTAGTCAACGGATCTGCTACATTTAGGTCCGTATGTACTTTACAAATCTCTATGTCTCCATCTTGAACATTTTCACGAATGGAGTTGAAGCGACGCTTGATGTGCCTTGTCTTCTTGTGAAACCTGGGCTCCTTGGCAAGTGCAATAGCTCCAGTGTTGTCACAGAAGAGCTTGATCGGCCCCGACGCATTGGGTATGACTCCTAGGTCGGTGATGAACTCCTTCACCCATATTGCTTCATGTGCTGCCTCCGAGGCTGCCATGTACTCCGCTTCACATGTAGATCCCGCCACGACGCTTTGCTTGCAACTGCACCAGCTTACCGCCCCACCATTCAAAATATACACGTATCCGGTTTGTGACTTAGAGTCATCCAGATCTGTGTCGAAGCTAGCGTCGACGTAACCCTTTACGACGAGCTCTTCGTCACCTCCATAAACGAGAAACATTTCCTTAGTCCTTTTCAGGTACTTCAGGATATTCTTGACCGCTGTCCAGTGTTCCTTGCCGGGATTACTTTGGTACCTTCCTACCAAACTGACGGCAAGGTTAACATCAGGTCTGGTACACAGCATGGCATACATAATAGAACCTATGGCTGAGGCATAGGGGATGACGCTCATCTCTTCTATATCTTCTGCCGTGGTCGGACATTGAGCTGAGCTCAATTTCACACCTTGCAACACAGGCAAGAACCCCTTCTTGGATTGATCCATATTGAACTTCTTCAATATCTTATCAAGGTATGTGTTTTGTGAAAGACCTATGAGGCGTCTCGATCTATCTCTATAGATTTTGATGCCTAATATATAAGCAGCTTCTCCAAGGTCCTTCATTGAAAAACTTTTATTCAAGTAGGCCTTGATGCTGTCCAAGAGTTCTATATCATTTCCCATCAAGAGTATGTCATCTACATATAATATGAGAAATGCTACAGAGCTCCCACTCACTTTCTTGTAAACGCAGGCTTCTCCATAAGTCTGTGTAAACCCAAACGCTTTGATCATCTCATCAAAGCGAATGTTCCAACTCCGAGATGCTTGCACCAGCCCATAAATCGAGCGTTGGAGCTTGCACACTTTGTCAGCATTCTTAGGATCGACAAAACCTTCCGGCTGCATCATATACAATTCTTCCTTAAGGAAACCATTAAGGAATGCCGTTTTGACGTCCATTTGCCATATTTCGTAATCATAGAATGCGGCAATAGCTAACATGATTCGGACGGACTTCAGCTTCGCTACCGGTGAGAAAGTCTCATCGTAGTCAACCCCTTGAACTTGTCGATAACCCTTAGCGACAAGCCGAGCTTTATAGATGGTCACATTACCATTCGCGTCTATCTTCTTCTTAAAGATCCATTTATTTTCTATGGCTCGCCGTTCAACGGGCAAGTCAGTCAAAGTCCATACTTCGTTTTCATACATGGATCCTATCTCGGATTTCATGGCTTCTAGCCATTTGTCGGAATCCGGGCCCGCCATCGCTTCTTCATAGTTCGAAGGTTCACCGTTGTCTAACAACATGATTTCCAAGACAGGGTTGCCGTACCACTCTGGTGCGGAACGTGTCCTTGTGGACCTTCGAATTTCAGTAGGAGCTTGATCAGAAGTATCTTGATCATTATCATTAACTTCCTCTCTAGTCGGTGCTGGCACCTCAGGAACATTTTCTTGAGTTGCGCCATTTTCCGGTTCAAGAGGCAATACTTCATCAAGCTCTACTTTCCTCCCACTTACTTCTTTCGAGAGAAACTCTTTCTCCAGAAAGGACCCATTCTTGGCAACAAAGATCTTGCCTTCGGATCTAAGGTAGAAGGTGTACCCAATAGTTTCTTTTGGGTACCCTATGAAGACGCATTTTTTCGATTTGGGTTCGAGCTTTTCAGGTTGAAGTTTCTTGACATAAGCATCGCATCCCCAAACTTTTAGAAACGACATCTTAGGTTTCTTCCCAAACCATAATTCATACGGTGTCGTCTTAACAGATTTCGACGGAGCCCTATTTAAAGTGAATGCGGCAGTCTCTAAAGCATAGCCCCAAAAAGAAAGCGGTAAATCGGTAAGAGACATCATAGATCGCACCATATCTAACAGAGTGCGATTACGACGTTCGGACACACCATTACGCTGAGGTGTTCCAGGCGGCGTGAGTTGTGAAACTATTCCACATTTTCTTAAGTGTGCCCCAAACTCGTGACTCAAGTATTCTCCTCCACGATCTGATCGTAGAAACTTGATTTTCCTGTCACGTTGATTTTCAACCTCACTCTGAAATTCCTTGAACTTTTCAAAGGTTTCAGACTTGTGTTTCATTAAGTAGATATACCCATACCTACTTAAATCATCAGTGAGGGTGAGAACATAACGATAGCCACCGCGAGCCTCAACACTCATTGGACCGCACACATCGGTATGTATGATTTCCAATAAGTCGGTTGCTCGCTCCATTGTTCCTGAGAACGGAGTCTTGGTCATTTTACCCATAAGGCATGGTTCGCACGTGTCAAATGATTCATAATCAAGAGACTCGAAAAGTCCATCAGCATGGAGCTTCTTCATGCGTTTGACACCTATGTGACCAAGGCGGCAGTGCCACAAGTATGTGGGACTATCATTATCAACTTTACTTCTTTTGGTACTCACATTATGAACATGTGTAGCATCACGTTCGAGATTCATAAAGAATAAACCATTCACCATAGGAGCATGACCATAAAACATATCTCTCATAAAAATGGAACAACCATTATTCTCAGATTTAAAAGAGTAGCCATCTCGAATTAAACGAGATCCCGATACAATGTTCATGCTCAAAGCTGGCACTAAATAACAATTATTAAGGTTTAAAACTAATCCCGAAGGGAGATGCAGAGGTAGCGTGCCGACGGCGATCACATTGACCTTGGAACCATTCCCGACGTGCATCGTCACCTCGTCCTTTGCCAGTTTCCGCTTATTCCGCAGCCCCTGCTTTGAGTTACAAATGTGAGCAACTGCACCGGTATCAAATACCCAGGAGCCACTACGGGCACTAGTAAGGTACACATCAATTACATGTATATCACATATACCTTTGGTTTTGCCGGCCTTCTTATCCGCTAAGTACTTAGGGCAGTTCCGCTTCCAGTGACCGCTTCCCTTGCAATAAAAGCACTCAGTCTCGGGCTTGGGTCCATTCTTTGGCTTCTTCCCGGCAGCTTGCTTGCCGGGCGCGGCAACCTCCTTGCCGTCCTTCTTGAAGCTCTTTTTACCCTTGCCTTTCTTGAACTTAGTGGTTTTATTGATCATCAACACTTGATGTTCCTTCCTGACTTCTACCTCTGCTGATTTCAGCATAGCAAATACTTCGGGAATGGTCTTTTCCATCCCCTGCATATTGAAGTTCATCACAAAGCTCTTGTAGCTTGGTGGAAGCGACTGGAGGATTCTGTCAATGACCGCATCATCCGGGAGATTAACTCCCAGCTGAGTCAAGCGGTTATGCAACCCAGACATAGTGAGTATGTGCTCACTGACAGAACTGTTTTCCTCCATCTTACAGCTGAAGAATTTGTCGGAGACTTCATATCTCTCGACCCGGGCATGAGCTTGGAAAACCATTTTCAGCTCTTCGAACATCTCATATGCTCAATGTCTCTCAAAACGCTTTTGGAGCCCCGGCTCTAGGCTGTAAAGCATGCTGCACTGAACGAGGGAGTAGTCATCGAAACGTGCCTGCCAAGCGTTCATAACATCTTGTTCTGCAGGGAGAACGGGTGCGTCACCAAGCGGTGCTTGTAGGACATAATCTTTCTTGGCAGCTATGAGGATGATCCTCAGGTTCCGGACCCAGTCCGTATAGTTGCTGCCATCGTCTTTCAGCTTAGTTTTCTCTAGGAACGCGTTGAAGTTGAGGACTACGTTGGCCATTTGATCTACAAGACATATTGCAAAGATTTTAGACTAAGTTCATGATAATTAAGTTCAACTAATCAATTTTTTAGTGAACTCCCACTTAGATTAGACATATCTCTAGTCATCTAAGTATTACATGATCCGAGTTAAACTAGACCGTGTCCGATCATCACGTGAGACGGACTAGTCAACATCGGTGAACATCTTCATGTTGATCGTATCTTCTATACGACTCATGCTCGACCTTTCGGTCTTCTGTGTTCCGAGGCCATGTCTGTACATGCTAGGCTCGTCAAGTCAACCTAAGTGTTTGCATGTGTAAATCTGTCTTACACCCGTTGTATGTGAACGTCTGAATAAAACACCCGATCATCACGTGGTGTTTTGAAACAGCGAACTGTCGCAACGGTGCACAGTTAGGGGGAACACTTCTTGAATTTATTGTGAGGGATCATCTTATTTACTACCGTCGTTCTAAGTAAACAAGATGCAAAACATGATAAACATCACATGCAATCAAATAATAAACGTGACATGATATGGCCAATATCACACAGCTCCTTTGATCTCCATCTTGGGGCTCCATGATCATCTTGTCACCGGCTTGACACCATGATCTCCATCATCGTGTCTCCATGAAGTTGCTCGCCAACTATTACTTCTACTACTATGGCTAACGCGTTTAGCAATAAAGTAAAGTAATTACATGGCGTTTCTTGATGACACGCAGGTCATATAAAAGAATAAAGACAACTCCTATGGCTCCTGCCGGTTGTCATACTCATCGACATGCAAGTCGTGAATCCTATTACAATAGCATGAACATCTCATACATCACATATAGATCATTCATCATTCATCACAACTTTGGCCATATCATCTCACAAACCACTTGCTGCAAAAACAAGTTAGACGTCCTCTAATTGTTGTTGCAAGTTTTACGTGGCTGAATTAGGGTTCTAGCAAGAACGTTTTCTTACCTACGTTAAAGCCACAACGTGATTTGTCAACTTCTATTTACCCTTCATAAGGACCCTGTTCATCGATTCCGCTCCAACTAAAGTGGGAGAGACAGACACCCGCCAGCCACCTTATGCAACTAGTGCATGTTAGTCGGTGGAACCGGTCTCACGTAAGCGTACGTGTAAGGTTGGTCCGGGCCGCTTCATCCCACAATACCGCTGAAGCAAGAAAGGACTAGTAACGGCAAGAAAGTTGACAAATCTACGCCCACAACAAATTGTGTTCTACTCGCGCAAGAAGAACTACGCATAGACCTAGCTCTGATACCACTGTTGGGGAACGTTGCAGAAAACAAAAATTTTCCTACTCGTTTCACCAAGATCATCTAGGAGTTCATCTAGCAACGAGTCATTGGATGCATCTACGTACCTTGTAGATCGCGAGCGGAAGCGTTCAAAGAACGGGGATGATGTAGTCGAACACGACGTGATTCGAATCACCGGAGATCCTAGCACCGAACGGACGGCACCTCCGCGTTCAACACACGTACGGAACAGCCACGTCTCCTCTTCTTGATCCAGCAAGGGAGGGAGGAGAGGTTGAGGGAGATGGCACCAGCAGCAGCACGACGGCGTGGTGTTGATGGAGCTGCAGTACTCCGGCAGAGCTTCGCTAAGCACTATGGAGGTGGAGGAGGTGTTGGGGAGGGAGAAGGAGGCAACCAAAGGCCAAGGCGTTCAGGTATGAAGTCCCTCCTCTCCCCCACTATATATAGGAGGGCCAAGGGGGGGTGGTGCGCAGCCTAGGAGATCCAATCTCCTATGGCCGGCGGCCAAGGGGAGGTTTCCCTCCCCCCCAAGGCACCTAGGAGGTGCCTTCCCCTCCTAGGACTCTTTCCCCCTCAAACCCTAGGCGCATGGGCCTATGTGGGGCTGGTGCCCTTGGCCCATTAGGCCAAGGCGCACCCCCTTACAGCCCATGTGGCCCCCCGGGACAGGTGGACCCACCCGGTGGACCCCCGGGACCCTTCCGGTGGTCCCGGTACAATACCGATAACCCCGAAACTTGTCCCGATGCCCGAAACAGGACTTCCCATATATAAATCTTTACCTCCGGACCATTCCGGAACTCCTCGTGACGTCCGGGATCTCATCCGGGACTCCGAACAACATTCGGGTTACTGCATATACATATCCCTACAACCCTAGCGTAACTGAACCTTAAGTGTGTAGACCCTACGGGTTCGGGAGACAAGCAGACATGACCGAGACGACTCTCCGGTCAATAACCAACAGCGGGATCTGGATACCCATGTTGGCTCCCACATGCTCCACGATTATCTCATCGGATGAACCACGATGTCGAGGATTCAATCAACCCCGTACGCTATTCCCTTTGTCTATCGATATGTTACTTGCCCGAGATTCGATCGTCGGTATCCCAATACCTCGTTCAATCTCGTTACCGGCAAGTCACTTTACTCGTACCGTAATGCATGATCCCGTGACCAGACACTTGGTCACTCTGAGCTCATGATGATGCATTACCGAGTGGGCCCAGTGATACCTCTCCATCATACGGAGTGACAAATCCCAGTCTTGATCCATGTCACCCAACAGACACTTTCGGAGATACCCGTAGTCTACCTTTATAGTCACCCAGTTACGTTGTGACGTTTGGCATACCCAAAGCACTCCTACGGTATCCGGGAGTTACACGATCTCATGGTCTAAGGAAAAGATACTTTGACATTGCAAAACTCTAGCAAACGAACTATACGATCTTGTGCTATGTTTAGGATTGGGTCTTGTCCATCACATCATTCTCCCAATGATGTGATCTCGTTATCAATGACATCCAGTGTCCATAGTCAGGAAACCATGACTATCTGTTGATCAACGAGCTAGTCAACTAGAGGCTCACTAGGGACATGTTGGTGTCTGTTATTCACACATGCATTACGATTTCCGGATAACACAATTATAGCATGAATAAAGACAATTATCATGAACAAGGAAATATAATAATAATGCTTTTATTATTGCCTCTAGGGCATATTTCCAACAGTAGCCTGTGTGGAATCTCGGCGATGAGATACCTGGCCTCCCTAAGCTTCCGGATGTCCTCCTCTGTGACGGAGGAGGAGGCCATCCACCGGCCTTGAAGATTGGATCCGGACATGGTCGAAGGACCGAAGTGTTTTAGCTTGAGCCTTGGGTGTTGGAACTCGAGGTGCGGGAGGGGTAGGACCGAGCGTGGAAAGAAAAGGACAGGCCTTGGCCCCCTTTATAAAGATGACGAATATCAAGCGTCCCCCGCGTGGCCGTTTGGGACTTGCCTAAAATCGAGGAGTCATATTAAACAAACATGGTTGGGTTACCCACACCTGTATTGATGAGAATCCCGTGATAAGAGGGACACGATCTCTGCTTCGACAAGACGTGCCAATAAAACCGCCTCGCAGTGCGTAGTGGCTGGTTGTGAAAACGATTCAAATAAAGACCGGACCGTGGCGTGATGTCATAAAAAGCTGTCGGCAGATTAGATTTGTGGAATATTATACTCTCTACGGTGGAATTTGGAATTTGTTTTGCAGAGCCAGACACGATCCTTGTGTCCTAAATCTTCTATGGAAGTATTCGGAGAAGGAACCCGCCTTGCAATGTCAGAGATAATCTGCGCACCAGACTCCTCATCATTGAAGCTTGGTTCAGGGGCTACTGAGGGATTCCTGGATTAAGGGGTCCTCGGACAGCCGGACTATATACTTTGGTCGGACTGTTGGACTATGAACATACAAGATTGAAGACTTCATCCCGTGTCTAGATGGGATTCTCCTTTGCGTTGAAGGCAAGCTTGGATATTCAGATATGTAGATTTCCTTCTCTATAACCGACTCTGTATAACCCTAGCCCCCTCTGGTGTCTATATAAACCGGAGGGTTTAGTCTGTAGGACAACAAAAAAAACATATCATAGGCTAGCTTCTAGGATTTAGCCTCTACGATCTCGTGGTAGATCAACTCTCGTAATACTCATATCATCAAGATCAATCAAGCAAGAAGTAGGGTATTACCTCCATCGAGAGGGGCCGAACCTGGGTAAAACATCGTGTCCCCTGCCTCATGTTACCATTAGCCTTAGACGCACAGTTCGGGACCCCCTACCCGAGATCCGCCGGTTTTGACATCGACAGTGGGCACAACGATCGTGCCAACTGCGCTGATCATGCCTACTGTAGCGGTCGCATCATCCGCGACAGTGGCGCCGCCTGTGCCGCCGGCGAATGTGCCTGAAGGAACTTTGATGTGGAGGGTATCATCACCATGGTACCCTTCTTCTTGGGCTCCATGGATGATGAAAATGGTGATGAATCTTGATGTAATCAATGCGCTGTCTGCTAGTCTAGGTTCACACCAGTGATCCCCCTACCTGGCGTGCCAAAGATGTTGGTTTGGACGACCATCTATGGGGCCATCTAGTCTGGTTCTGTTCAGCTAGAGAATGCACAAAACGCAAAGAGCAAGACCAATAGAAGATACATGGATCTTTACCCAGGTTCAGGCCACCTTTGAGGTGTAAAACCCTACTCCTGCCTTGGTGTATTGGAAGTGTGGGTGCACAAGTACAAGGAGTGCTTCCCCCGGCAAGGTGCATGGAGAGGGCAGCTACGCGTGCAAGTGTGCGTATAGTTGAATATGGTTCGAACCCTTGTAAAGGTTGCCATGGCCCTCCTTTTAAAGCTCAAGGGGTTACCATAGTGGCAAAATAGTAATTATCTAGTGATTAGATAGCGAATAGTGCTATCATACCTAACTCTTTTTGTGAGGACAAAGAGCATTAAATGCATCATAAGGTGTTGCGAGGAGGAGGAGCCCGGCAAGGTTGTTGCACCGCTTGCCTAGCTAACTCCTATTAATTGACCCGCCATCTGGACGGGTGTCGATAAGGGTAAATCTCCTTCCAGTGTGTTGACACGTGCCCGACAAGCTTCACCTAACTACCTGTGGACTTGACACCTCACCGATCAGTGATTAGCTACTCGGTGAGGTGGAGCGATGGCACCTGGCACGAGCTTGACGGCCACAGAGCTTTTGCCGGGACTTCGCCTTGTTGGTTCCGTCTTGTCGGCAAGGACGACTTCTAGTGTTGATCTTGGCGTTTGTCTTGCTCTTCTCCTTAGCGAAGCAGATCAACTTGGTCTTGAATCTTGGTCTTCTTGATGCTCTCCTTGATCTCTCAAAGAGCAGGTTCTCTGGTCTTGAAGCCTTCTTCGTGTTTTATACCTAGACTTGGTTCTTCTATGTAAACCTGTAACATCCCAAATTTCCAATTTGGAATGTTATACATAGGTCATCATTGCATATCATATTTTATTGCATTTTGGTTGATCCTAGAAATTCTAAGCAACTCAAGGACCCACGGAGAGAGTTGGGGATTTCATTTATTTTTCATATTTGAGTTTTCTCAAATATTGAAAGAGGGATAAATTTGGTTTTAATCAGTTTCTCTCCAAATATTTCCAATGTCAAAATAAAAGAGAGGGGATAAAATGACTTCCACAAAATAAAAGAAATATTGGAGGTAAAATGTTAAAATCAAATAATTGTTTTATTTGGAGTTTTATCGCTATTTTATTTGGATTAGAAAAATTGCACGCTTTAAAAAATAGCATTTTAGGCCAAGAAAATGTTCACTTTGTTCTAAATATTTCATTTAGACGGCGAAAATTTGTTTTGGCATTTTTAGAAAAAAAATATATTTTTAGGATTTTTTTCTGTTTGGTGAAATTTATTAAAAAAATGTCCAGTGGACCGAACTGGGCCAGCGGCCCAGCAGGCCCACCTGCGCCGCCGCCTCGCCCCGCCAGCCAACACCGCCCGCCCGCACCCCGCCGACGCCGCCAAGCGTCGCCGCCGCCCGCGCCGTCGTCGCCCCTCACCCCGTCGACGCCCCGACGGAGCCCCGCCACCCCGCCGGGCCTCGCCGGAGGTACCCGCCGCCGCCGCCGCCGTTCGTCATTTTTTTAGAAAAACCATTTGGTTTTTAAAAGAAACCTAGATCTAGTTTTTTTAATTAGATTGGTTCGTTTTTCTTGTTTAGTTATTTAGCGGACGTTTGTCTGTAACAGCGAACGTTTGTTCGTTAACCTGTTCGTCTCGTTTTATTTTTCCAGGGTTTATCCGCGATTATTTTCGATCGCGATTTCTGTCCTGATCTTTGATCTAGTTTATCTTTTTGCTCGTTTATCCAAATCAGATGAAACAAGCACCTAGATCTTTGTCTTGAAGCCCTCTTTCTGTTTAACCAACTTGAACAAGATTTTGGTACTGTAAAATTTGACTTTAGTCTAGATTAGTAAGTGAATCTTGTTTCTTTCGTAGTTTGAGTTTCGTTGCTCCGTTTGATTTGATTCTTTTTGCAAACCGGAGTTCTTCAGTTGAACTTTCTGGTTAGATCTTCTTATTTGAGTTTTACCTGTGCTTCTAGTTGAGTGCTTATGTATGCTATTGTTTGTTTGCGATAGAATTCCCGGAGTGCGAAGCGTGCTACTACGAGTCTCTAGGTTTTGCAGATCATCAGCAAGGCAAGTAACACTTTGATCATATCCCTTTATTACCCAGTTTTTATGCATTAGTCTCAATCCACAAATATTGCATGGTTAGGATTTAAATAACATGTGGGTTTGGGAAGCAGATGATGAGGTAGAACCTATTGCCCTTTTATTATCAAACCTTTGGGAGTTACTTCTACGTTATGCTCAGGATTGCTATGCTATGCTCGTATACGTGGATTGGGTGAGTGTATCCATGACAGATGTGAGTATTGTTAATTAATGGTTAACTTAAGGTGGCTACTTAAATACACATCTGGGTGGATTGGTTGAGGCACCCTGGAGTACCCAGTGGTTGTCAGGGCACCTGGAGAATCCAGTGTTGCCCAAGGGAATCCCAGAGTACCCATGTGATTACCCTATGGAAGCCACCCAGGCTCAAAGGAATCATAAGATTATTCATGCTAGAAACTTACATGTGCAGCCACAAGCTATTATGGGCTCTAGCATAGTTGAGTGTGTTGCATGACCTCTTTCAGTGGTGGGCTACCAGATGTAGGAGAAATTAGGTGTAACTGTCCATCGAGAGTAAAGAGTTAATGTTTCTGAAAGTCCGTGTCTCGGTCATCCGTTTCTCAAACACCATGTAGTGCAAGAAATCCAACGGAGGAGATCAAGTCTTGTGGGGAAACATGCGCAAACCTCTACAGAGTGTACAAACTAATCATTGTTAGCCGTGTCCCCGGTTATGAACATCTTGAGAATCTGGTTCTTGGATTATCATGTTGATCTCATCACTCTAAATTAATTTGTTGGGTTAATTGATATTGCTTAATTGGGATTGAGTTGGAGGAACCTTCTCAATGTTTATCAACCACCATGATAGTTAAATAAAATTTATTCCTTTGTTGCAGGAAAAAATTGGCTTTATGCAAAAACTTTAACCATAGAGCTTCCAACCAGCCATATATGCATGTAGTGAAGCATTTATTCTATTCATTACTCTATGTGTTACTTTGCCAGCATATTCCATGTGCTGACCCGTTTCGGGCTGCAACATATCATGTTGCAGACTTTTCAGACGCCGAGTAAGGTGCCACAGGTCGTTGTCGTTCACTCATCTATGCCGTTGGAGTTGAGACATTCGATGTAACAAGTGTGTGATTGAAAGTCTGTTATAAATCCTCAAGTACTATGCATGTCAGCATTACCGATCCAAGGATGACACTGATGCACAGAGTCTAGACTATTTGAGGTCTGGTCGCTACAAGATGGTATCAGAGCACACGTTGACTGTAGGACACGACCACTAAGCTAAAACCATAGGTCACTCTTCTCTACTCATTTCTGACTCCTCTCCCTTTTCTACTCGATAGGATGGCGGACTTATGGAACAAGTTTACACAACCCGATGAAGACACACCTTTTGGACGACACTTGAAGGAGGTTACTAGGTACCTGAACATTGGAATACCAAGATTCAATGGGACCTACATCGCCACTTTTCCAGAAGAGGAACGTTGGATGATTCGAGTTCAAGTTCCAGGAAGGATGTTCATGCCAGTCACTGAGCCCATAGAGTTTTCCTTTGATGCACCAACCTGGAGTCTAGGAAAGAGCATGGCAGCCCACATCACCATGGGACGCATTGGAGAAGTTTATCACAAGGATCTCAAGGACACTATTTACCAGATATGTGGGAGCCGAGATGACCAATGGGAGATGATCAGCACCAGGAGGGACAGGTCCATTGCAGCTTTCATCCAGTAGTTAAACCAACACATTCACCGCCAGGAGAACCTGATGTGCACAAGCATGATAGATCTGACGAAGGCAATGACCAGGATTACGGAGCTGGAAGAGGAACTCAAGTCTACATGCGGCAGATATGAGGAGGAAATGACGATACTACTGGAGAAGAATGACGACCTGACAAGGAAGCTAGGAGTATTCATGGGAGACCCTGCGCCAGGAGGAGATGACGATGATTCCAAGGACATTCGTTCGAAAGACTACATCATCATTGATGATACAGACTCATACCCCGACGACAACGATGATGACTATGTTGATGAAGCTGGAGTAGATATCATGGAGTCTTCCTACGATCAAAACTTCTAGTCGACCACCATAACAGTAGTAGTATCTCCCCATGTATATAGAATAGTCCGAGCACTTTTGTAACGATAGTTAGACCAATTGTAAGCCGTTGTGTGAATTGATTGAAGTGATATGATTGTGTTTGTCTCATGTGCATATGGGTAGTGCTTTCCCTCTAGACCTCATTCTATTCTGTTTTCTCACCTTTTCTAAACCCATCAGATGCCTCCGAGACGTGACAATGGATTTGCTTTCCCACCAGAGCTCACTCAGTTGATCTAGCAGCAGAATACCTTGATGTAGCTACTAGTTCAGAATCAGAACCAATGCAACAACAAAAACCCACCACCACCACCACCTATTGATCACTTAGCCCGCTTCCTAAGGCTGAATCCGCCGGTGTTCTCTAGTAGCACCGAGCCGATTGTTGTAGGTGATTGGATCTGCAAGATTGGAAGGGAGCTGACCACTATAGGATGCACAGATGCGGAGAGAGTGCGTTTTGCCGCACATCAGCTTGATGGACCAGCAACATTATGGTGGGATAATTTCACAGCCACTTACCCCATTGACACTGTTACATGGGACCAGTTTCAGCAGGCTTTCCACACTGCCCATGTTTCAGCTGGAGCTATGAACATGAAGAAGCATGAGTTTCGCAACTTGCGCCAAGGAGGACTCACAGTGGGCCAGTATGTGCATGAGTTTAGTAAGTTAGCACATTATGCCCCTGATGACGTAGCTACAGATGCTGCTAAGAAGGAGAAGTTTCTAGAAGGACTGAATGATGAGCTGAGCATGCAGTTGATGGTGGCAACATTCAACAACTACGAGGAGTTGGTAGATAGAGCTCTTATGATTGAAGGGAAGCAGTAGCAGATAGATAGCCGCAAGAGGAAGTATGGACAAGGGAATTACAATTCAGGAGCTCAGCAGAGGCCTCGTTTTACCCCGAACTCGGGAGGACACATTCACCATAACCATGGAGACCATAATTCCAATGGAGGCAGTTCGCATAACCATAGTGGACCCAAGAATGGGAATGGGAATGGAGGAAGCAGCGACAAGAACCGTTCCAACCCAGCAACGCCCTCCAAGATACTTGTTTCAAGTGCGGGAAGAATGGACATTATGCCACAGAGTGTTCTGAAGCAAAGAATGGAAATGGAAGCTCTGGGAAGAAGCCCAACCCTTTCAACAGGGGACAAGTGAACCACGTTAGCATGGAGGAGGTTGAAGAGCAGCCAGATGTAGTCATAGGTAAGTTTTTGGTTAAGTCATTTACTGCAATCGTTCTTTTTGATACTGGTGCATCACATTCATACATATCAAGGGGATTTGTGGATAAGTATAAGTTGCCCACCAAAGTTCCTAGAACACCTATGTTAGTAAGCTCACCAGGAGCGGAGCATATGGCAAGCCAAGGATGTTTTCAGATGCGATTGACCATAGGTAGGCATGTTTTCCCCTCAGATCTAATAATTCTGGAGTCGCAAGGATTTGGTGTGATTTTGGGTATGGATTGGCTATCGCTGTATGGAGGAAAGATCGATTGCGCGAGTAAGTCGATTATGCTCACCACCCCAGAAGGGAGAAGGATCAAGTATTTATCTCGGCATATGCCGAAGAGGACTCAAGTGAATTCCTTATCAGGAGTTGTACAGGAGGAAGTACCAGTGGTGAAGGATTTCCCTGACGTATTTCCAGAAGAGTTGCCAGGCATGCCACCGGATAGAGACATTGAGTTTTTGATTGAGCTTTTGCCAGGCACTGGGCCAATATCAAAGAGACCGTATCGGATGCCCGCAAAGGATTTGGAGGAAATTAAGAAGAAGATTAAGGAGTTACTGGATAAAGGTTATATTCGCCCCAAGTTCGTCACCTTGGGGATCCCCAGTACTTCTAGTGGAGAAGAAGGATGGACCATTGAGGATGGTTGTTGATTATCGTGCGTTGAATGAAGTGACGATCAAGAACAAGTACCCAGTACCGATGATAAATGATTTGTTTGACCAGTTGCAAGGAGCTAAGGCATTTTCATAGATCGATCTGCGGTCAGGATACCACCAGCTGAAGATTCGAGAGCAGGATATACCTAAGACAACTTTTACCACAAGGTACGGGCTGCATTTACCGTTATGTCATTTGGTCTAACTAACGCGCCTGCCTATTTCATGAACATGATGAACAAGGTGTTTATGGAGTTCTTGGATAAGTTCGTCGTGGTGTTCACTGATGATATATTGGTCGACTCGAAGAATGAAGAGGAGCATAAGGACCATTTGCATTTGGTTCTCGACAAGCTCAGGGAACATTAGTTGTATGCCAAGTCAGCAAGTGTGAGTTTTGGTTGAAGGAACTTGGATTTCTTGGATATGTTATATCCGGAGAAGGAATAGAAGTAGACCCCACCAAGGTTGTTTCAGTGACTAAATGGGTAGCACCCACATCAGTTGGAGAGATTAGGAGTTTTCTTGGACTCGCAGGTTATTACCGGAGGTTCATAGAGAATTTCTCTAGGATTGCAAACCCCATGACAGAGTTGTTGAAGAAAGACACCAAGTTTAAATAGACTAAGGAGTGTGAAGCCAGTTTTCAGGAGTTGAAGAAACGTTTGGTTATAGCCCCAGTGCTGATTCTTCCAGATCAACGAAAGGATTATAAAGTGTATTGCGACGCTTCACGTCGAGGACTTGGAGCAGTGCTTATGAAGGAGGGAAGAGTTGTTTCATATGCCTCACGACGGCTTAAACCTCATGAGTTGAATTACACTACACATGATTTGGAGTTAGCAGCCATAGTGCATGCGTTGAAGACATGGAGACATTTTCTCATCAGAAACCACTGTGAGGTATACACGGATCACAAGAGTTCGAAATATATCTTCACGCAGGAGTTGAATCTCAGGTAGAGGAGATAGTTGGAACTCATTAAGTATTATGACATTAAGTTGCACTACCATCCCGGAAAGGCTAATGTAGTAGCCGATGCGTTGAGTCGCAAGAGTTATGTTAATACGCTCATGACCGGAGGATTACCCAAGGAGTTAGCCGAAGATCTTCGCGAGCTATATTTGGAAATAGTTCTGAGAGGTCATGTAGCAGCAACGGAAATTAATTCCACTTTAATGGATAAGATCAGAGAAGCCCAGAAGACTGACAAGGAGATTGCTGAGATAAAGGAAAGGATGAGCAAAGGAAAGGGCAAAGGATTTCGTGAGGATGAGCACGAAACTTTATGGTTTGAGGATCGCGTATATGTGCCTAATGACCCCGAGATCAGGAAGTTGATTCTGCAAGAGGCCCATGATTCACCGTATTCGATTCACCCAGGAAACACCAAGATATATATGGATTTGAAGGAAAGTTTCTGGTGGACCGGAATGAAGAAGGATATTGCAGAGTATGTAGCAGTATGTGATGTATGTCAGAGAGTGAAGGCAGAGCATCAGAAGCCAGCAGGATTGCTACAGCCATTACCGATACCCGAATGGAAGTGGGACAAGCTAGGCATGGACTTTATCACAGGATTGCCCATGACTCGTTCAGGCTATGACTCGATATTGGTTGTAGTCGATCGGTTGACGAAGGTAGCTCATTTCATCCCAGTGAAGACCACTTATACAAGTGCGAAGTTGGCAAAGATATATATGACCAAGATCGTATGTCTGCATGGAGTTCTGAGGACCATTGTATCAGATAGAGGAACCCATTTCACCTCAAAGTTCTGGAATCAATTGCATGAGACTTTGGGTACCAGGCTAGAGTTCAGTACAGCCTCTCATCCACAGACAGATGGACAGACTGAGAGAGTCAATTAGATTTTGGAGGACATATTGAGAGCTTGTGCGCTAGATTATGGATCTAGTTGGGATGACAATTTGCCGTATGCAGAGTTCTCTTATAACAACAATTATCAAGCCAGTTTGAAGATGGCCCCTTTTGAAGCTTTGTATGGAAGGAGGTGCAGGACTCCGTTGTTATGGGACAAAGTTGGAGACCGTCAGTTGTTTGGACCAGATTTGATTAAGGAGTCCCAAGAGAAGGTTAAGTTGATTCACGACCGACTCAAGGTAGCCAAGTCCAGGCAGAAGAGTTATGCGGATTCTAAACGCAAGGAGACAGTTTACGAAGTCGGAGACAGAGTATATCTTCATGTGTCCCCACTTCGAGGAGTTAAGCGTTTTGGAGTTAAGGGAAAACTAGCACCACGTTTTGTGGGACCATCCAAAGTTTTGGAACGTATGGGAGAAGTTGCTTACAAGCTAGAACTGCCAAAAGGATTGTTAGGAGTTCACGATGTGTTTCATGTTTCCTAGTTGAAGAAGTGCCACGCAGAGATGGCCGATATTCCTCTGAGAGATACAATGCCACTGGAAGCAATTCAGCTGGATAGTGATCGGACTTACAAGGAGAAACCAGTGAAGATTCTCGAGTTTGCCAGCCGAGTCACTCGCTGTAAAGTTATCAAGTTTTGCAAAGTTCAATGGAGCCACCATACCGAGGATGAATGATGCGGAGCATCCCTCGCTCATCCCCATGGACATACCTACATCTCCCTCAACTCCACTTGGACCCATGACAAGAGCTCGAGCAAAGGCTATCGAAGATAAGGTGAACTCGCTCCTCTCCGAACTCCCTCTCTCTACTCACGAGACTTGGCTACTACCGCATACGGAGACTCTATGCGTGATCGGGTACTTGGAGGAGAGCCACAGGATGGCCACATCCAATGGCCAAGGTGGCGAGGACACCAAGCGTGAAGACCAACAGGAAGGACTGCTTTGGAAGCTACAGGACTCGGACGACCGGCCAGGCATGGACGTCCGACCCCCGGAAGGTGCTACAGCCGAGAGAAGAAAGGCAGGCCAGAGCTCCACGTTACGTACGACTGGACACTCCCAGGCTCCGGACGACCGAGCCCCTACGGACGTCCATGCCAGCGACCACAAAACAGAAATTACGGCAATCCGAAGGCTTCCGGACGAACATGCGCCTATCAACAGAACCGAATCTACGGTCATCCGAAGAACCACGGACGTCCGGGACCCCGCTAGCCTCCGGACGACCGGCGCCCCACGGACGTCCGGACCCTGGCTGCGTCCAACTGCGGGGTGAGGCCCATGTACCCCTTCACTTCGCCCCTCTTTTGCACTAAGACTATATATAGACCACTCCCACCTCCTAGATAGGGTTAGCATTGTGATAGCTCATTGGGATAGATCATTTCTCATCCGTACCGGATCTACTCCACGTGAGGCACTGTGCCTCTTCAGAGAAGATCCATTCGGATTCAAGGCCTCCATCCGGAGAAGACAATCAAGACCTCCTCACGGTGAAGAACGGTTACTCTTGTATCTTCCTTTGTTGACTTTGGATCTCGTGATACTTTGTGCTTTCGGTGATCTAGCCCTTGTGTGATCAATCACCTGTCGGTTGAGTGTTTCTCTCGTTTTCCCTGGTGATTTCCCTTGTGTTCTTCTGCGCATTCTTCGTGTTTCCCCATAGGATCCACTCCAAACGTGAAAGATCGGCCCCTAGGGTTCCGCCCTACATCATCTTGGTATCATGAGCCACGTTGATCACGTTTTTGGATCCCCTACCCCATGTTTTGTAGCTTGATTTTGTTGTTTTCTTCCTAAATCCGAAAATACCCCACCAAAAATAGCCCCAATTTTTTTGTGATTTGTTGGTGAGTTGAAATTTTGTTGGATTTGGTCCATGGATTTGTGTTGCCACGTGTGGATCTTGCTTTCACCACCCTCCCCACCCTTTTCCATCCACAAATCCGCTCGATTTCGACATCACCATCTCCCTCCACCCCGAAACCGTGTTGTTCATCCCGTGCCCGATTTTCGCCCAGGATACGGACAACCGGACCAAGACGGACGTCCGACGACTTCCGTACGACTGTGACAACCCAGACGTCCAGGCAACTCTGACGAAACTGAATTTTTTCAGTTCGGCCACCACCACATCCCCACCTTCCACCAAATCTTCCAAACCCACATACACCACCATCATCCCCAATACCTCCTATGACGATTTTGACACGTTTTGGTCTTTGACATTTTGAGTTGTGGCTCCCGTGTCCTATTGTGTTTCGGCTATATAGGTACGGTTCAACATCATCATCACCGCGGCTCATCTTCGCAAGGGTCTCATCATCGCTAAGGACGATAACCTCGACGACATCTTTGTCATACTTTGCAATTGCATTGATACCCACATGGTCTTACTTTTGCTTAGCTTACCCATCGAGACAAGCCATTGAGTATTGCCGGCAATGTGACTTGTGCACATTAGTGATCATACTCCATAGCATACATACCATACCATAGTGGTGCATATCTTGGCATCAACTTGTGTGTCACAAAGTTGTCATCGCATACACAATTGCTATCTTGGTTCGTGAAGTTTTGCATGAGAAAAGAGCTCAAAAGTGAAAGAGCCACCCAAGCTTTTAAGCAAAGAGGAAAGATAAGCAAAGAGCTTATGAGCAAGAACCATAGTATCATGCTACATTAAGATTGTCATACTCGATCATATTGGATCATAGCACCAAAATACCATACATATAACATACTTGGGATAGAGGTCATTGCATTTTTGCCTAGTAGGTTGTGCACAAGTTCCATATCCGCCTATTGTGCAATCGTGCTAGCGTCTCTCGTGTATTGTGCAACAAGAGCATTTTCATGGATTCCACATTTTGGCTCACTTTTGGTTTGCACAATCCCATTTATCTATTTGCGTGTGTGTTTCCGTGTACCTCTATTTGCTTGGTATACTTGTTGCATTTGCAAATTTGTGAATCTTTTCCAACATTATTGAAGCTCACTCACAATTGCATCAAATTTTGTGCCACGATCCTAACCAATCTCCACCAAAAGCTTTTACTTGTGTAGGTGTGACAACCGACAATAATTGGTACCAATAGTGCTATTTCATTGTCCGCATTTGAGTGAACTTGATTCATCGTCAACATCGGTCAAGGTACATTGGTATAAGTTCTTCTCTTTCTACCACTCACATTTTGCTTGGAATGATGGATAGGCCGAGTACTTCTACCAACCCACTCTTCATCGAGCAAGACGACGACATGTCATCATACGTCACCAAGAGCCACTTCTTTGGTGGACAACGAGCGTTGCATCAAGAGCAACAAGCTATGAACGAACCATCGACAACCTCGCCACCAACTTGCGACTCTTCGAGCAACGTACCAAGGACTACTTTGACAACAAGCACGACGCGCACAAGCAAGAGAACAATGCAAGGATGGATGAGATCCGCGCTTTATTGGTGAACCAACCTCCTTCTACATCGTCATACTCACGACGGAGCCACTCAAGTCGACACTCTGACGACTCCTTCTCCGGCTCAAGTACACTGTCATCGAACACTCTTCGATGAGCCGTGCATCAAGACCGTCATGCAACTCGCAATCCGCTACATGACAAGTATTCACAAGAGCAAGTCGATGAGCGAGTACCTCGTCCTCAACCACACCAAGTCGCTTTTGCACAAGCTCAAGAACGACTACGACACAGCGTCAAGAGGAAGAAAGAGCGCGTCTACACCAAGAGGAATAATACGCCGAGGCTCAACATCTTCAACAACAACATGAGAAGCGCAAGCTCTTGAGGCGCAACGTGCCCTTCAAGAATCAAGTCGAGCCATCGCAAACCGCAATCACGAATGGCGCAATCAAGAGGAAGCCCTTCGAGAAGAAATCGAAGAGAGGAACTACCAACCGCGAGTGCAAATCAAGTTCCTCAAGCTCCTTCACAAGCTCATCAAGCTCCACCTCAACCTCAAGTTCAACAAGAGCAAGTTGATCATGGACTTCCTCCACTCCAAGATCAACATGAGGATGATTACCCTCCATGACAAGGGCGTCATCATCACCATCGCCAACAACACAATGAAGAGCAATGCTATGGCAAGCTCAAATTCACAATGCCCAAGTTCAATGGAAGCAATGACCCCGAAGAGTACCTATCATGGGCATTGAAGGTCGACAAAATCTTCCGTTTGCACAACTACGAGGAAGAGAAGAAGATCGCTATGGCATCACTTGAGTTCCAAGACTATGTTCTCATATGGTGGGAACAAGTCCTTGAGCGTCGAGAAGCAAGAGGTGAACCACCTATCACCACTTGGGCTCAAATGAAGGATGTCATGCGATCACGTTTTTTGCCCACCTACTAAAACCGCGATCTCTTCAAGAAACTCCAACTCCTCAAGCAAGGAACAAAGAGTGTTGAAGAATACTACAAGGAAATGGAGATAGCCATGATTCGATCCAATGTCACAGAAGATGAGGAGCAAACAATGGCACGTTTCTTGAATGGACTCAATCATCCCATCAAGAAGATCGCCGACTTCCAACCCTACTCCAACCTCACTGAGCTTGTGCATCAAGCTACAAAGGCGGAACGTCAAGTGCAAGATGACTTCAAGTACGCCAAGTACTCATCCAACACCTACGGCTTCTCCAACAACCAAGCTTCAACAACTCCTCCAACCTCTACATCAACCAAGCTTTCTCCTAGCAACGGCGACAAGTCAAGTTACAAGAGAACTTCGACTAATTCGAGTCGTCTTCCTCCTACTACAAGCAACTTCAAGCCGCGTGCTTCATCATCTACTCCGACCGATGAGACCGTCAAGACAAGCTCCTTCAAGTGTTTCACTTGCGGCGACCAAGGCCACAAGTCCTATGAATGCACAAACAAGCGCACCATGATCCTCAATGACGATGGCAACTATGACTCCATGAGTGATGAGGAGATGGAAGCCCTTGAGCAAGTGGCCATGCACCGGCGCGTGAACGAGGATGAAGATGATCAAGTCTTTTGTGATGAGGATTCGAGCCCCGCTCTCATTGTCTCCAAGGTCTTGACTCTTCAACATCAACAAGAAGAAGATCAAAGATGCCACATCTTCCACACAAAGGCCGGCATCAATGGAAGGTCCGTCAAGGTCATCATTGATGGAGGTAGTTGTCACAACTTGGCAAGTGAAGAACTATGCTCCAAGCTTCAATTGGTCAAGATGAAGCACCCGCACCCTGATACGTCTCCAACGTATCTATAATTTATGAAGCATTCATGCTATTTTATTATCTGTTTTGAACAATTACGGGCTTTATGATACACTTTTATATTACTTTTGGGACTAACCTATTAACCGGAGGCCCAGCCCATATTGCTGTTTTATTGCCTGCTTTCGAAGAAAAGGAATATCAAACGGAGTCCAAACGGAATGAAACCTTCGGCAGCGTGATTTTTTGGAAGAATATGATCCTGGAAACTTGGAGTTCACGTCAGAAGATCCTCGAGGAGGCCAGGAGATAGGGGGCACGCCCCCCCTATTGGGCGTGCCCCCCTGTCTTGTGGGCCCCTCGAGCACCCCCCGACCGACTTCTTTCGCCTATATAATCCAACGTACCCTAAAAACATCGAATATCAAGATAGATCGGGAGTTCCGCTGCCGCAAGCCTCTATAGCCACCAAAAACCTCTCGGGAGTCTGTTCCGGCACCCTGCCGGAGGGGGGATCCCTCACCAGTGGCCATCTTCATCATCCCGGCGCTCTCCATAACGAGGAGGGAGTAGTTCACCCTCGGGGCTGAGGGTATGTACCAGTAGCTATGTGTTTGATTTCTTTCTCTCGTGTTCTCTCTATGGCACGATCTTGATGTATCGCGAGCTTTGCTATTATAGTTGGATCTTATGATGTTTCTCCCCCCTCTACTCTCTTGTGATGAATTGAGTTTCCCTCTTGAAGTTATCTTATCGGATTGAGTCTTTACTTTGAGAACACTTGATGTATGTCTTGTCGTGTTTATCTATGGTGACAATGGGATATCATGCGCCACTTGATGTATGTTTTGGTGACCAACTTGCGGGTTCTGCCCATGAACCTATGCATAGGGGTTGGCACACATTTTCTTGACTCTCCGGTAGAAACTTTGGGGCACTCTTTGAATTACTTTGTGTTGGTTGGATGAATTTGAGATTGTGTGACGCATGTCGTATAATCATGCCCACGGATACTTGAGGTGACAATGGAGTATCTAGGTGACATTAGGGTTTCGGTTGATTTGTGTCTTAAGGTGTTATTCTAGTACGAACTCTTGAATAGATTGATCCGAAAGAATAACTTTGAGGTGGTTTCGTACCCTACCATAATCTCTTCGTTTGTTCTCCGCTATTAGTGGCTTTGGAGTGACTCTTTGTTGCATGTTGAGGGATTGTTATATGATCTATCTATGTTATTATTGAGAGAACTTGCACTAGTGAAAGTATGAACCCTATGCCTTGTTTCCTATCATTGAAATACCATTTACGCTCACTTTTATCATTAGTTACCTTGCTGTTTTTATATTTTCAGATTACAAAAACCTATATCTACCATCCATATTGCACTTGTATCACCATCTCTTCGCCGAACTAGTGCACCTATACAATTTACCATTGTATTGGGTGTGTTGGGGACACAAGAGACTCTTTGTTATTTGGTTGCAGGGTTGTTTGAGAGAGACCATCTTCATCCTACGCCTCCCACGGATTGATAAACCTTAGGTCATCCACTTGAGGGAAATTTTCTACTGTCCTACAAACCTGTGCACTTGCAGGCCCAACAAAGTCTACAAGAAGAAGGTTGTGTAGTAGACATGAAGCTCTTTTCTGGCGCCGTTGCCGAGGAGGTGAGTGCTTGAATGTATATCTTTAGATCTTGCAATCAAATCTTTTTGTTTCTTGTTTTATCACTAGTTTAGTTTAGAAAAGAAAATTACAAAAAATGGAATTGAGTTTGCCTCATACGCTTTATCTTTTTAATATCTTTCGTGAGAATTATGGAAAGGAAAATTGTGCTCAAGTGCTAGAAGAAGAATGCATTAAAATGCTTGGTACTAAATCTTTGATTGATGAGCATGATTGCAATGTTGTTAGTATGAATTCCTTGAATATCCATGATGCTAATTATATGCAAAGCCACAAGCTTGGGGATGCTATGTTTGATGAAGATGATATGTTTAGTCCCCCAAGTTTTGATGAGAATATTTATTATGATGAAAGCATGCCTCCTATTTATGATGATTATATAGATGAAAGTGGGTTTGGAAGAGTGTCAACTTTAGGAAGTAGTGATCCCACTATTTTGGAGGATGTTGAATCTTATTGTGATGAACATGAAAGTGGATTTGGAAGAGTGTCAACTTTATTTAGTGATGAGTCCACTATTTCCGAAGAGGTTCCAATTGATTATGAGAACAAAGTTGATATATATGATGATTATTGTGATGACTTGTATGATATTAGGAATAATGATAACCATGAAACTTGTCATCATGATTTTAGTTTTCAATTGGATTATGCCTCACATGATAATTATTTTGTTGAGTTTGCTCCCAGTACTATTCATGAGAAGAAATTTGCTAATGTGGAGAGTAGTAAATTTTCTATGCTTGTGGATCATGAAAAGAATGCTTTAGGTGCTGGTTATATTGTTGAATTAATTGATGATGCTACTAAAAATTATTATGAGGGAGGAACATATGCTTGTAGGAATTGCAATAATATCAAGTTTCCTCTCTATGTGCTTAAAATTTTGAAGTTATGCTTGTTTTACCTTCCTATGCTAGTTGATTATTGTTCCCACAAGTTGTTTGCTCACAAAATCCCTATGCATAGGAAGAGGGTTAGGCTTAAATGTGCTAGTCATATGCTTCATGATGCTCCCGTTATGTTTCAATTCTTATCTTTTATGTGAGCATCATTGCCATCATCATGCCTAGCTAGAAAGGCACTAAAGAAAAGCGCTTGTTGGGAGACAGCCCAATATGTATCCTTACTGTTTTTGTGTGTCCACATGATTATTCTACTGTATTAATCATGTTTTATAGCTTTTGTTTCAATAAAGTTCCAAGTAAGACCTTTAGGATAGCTTACGGTGATAGTTTTGTTGATCCTGCTGAGAAACAGAAACTTTTGCACCCAGTAAATTAGTTTTGTTAATTCACATAAACGTGATGCTGATCTGATTCATTTTGATCTGGATTGGCACACAAATTGCTTAGGACTTCCTAATTTGGTAGAAGTTTTGGAGTTCCAGAAGTATACGTTTGATTATTCAGATTACTACTGACTGTTCTGTTTTTGACAGATTCTGTTTTATATGTGTTGTGTGCTTATTTTGATGAATCTATGGATAGTATTAAGTGGTATGAACCATAGATAAGTTGGAGTACAGTAGATATTACACCAATATGAATTTAGAATGAGTTCATTACAGTACCTAAGTGGTGGTTTTATTTTCTTATACTAACGGAGCTTACGAGTTTTCTGTTGAGTTTTGTGTTGTGGAGTTTTCAAGTTTTGGGTAAAGATTCGATGAACTATGGAATAAGGAGTGGAAAGAGCCTAAGCTTGGGGATGCCCCATGCACCCCAAGATAATATTCAAGAATAGCCAAAAGCCTAAGCTTGGGGATGCCCCGGATGGCATCCCCTCTTTCGTCTTTGTTCATCGTTAACTTTACTTGGAGCTATATTTTTATTCACCACATGATATGTGTTTTGCGTGGGGCGTCATTTTCTTTTGTTAGTATTTTCTTGATGTTATTTATAATAATGTTTTTCACCTTTAGTTTCAATAAAAATTTCAAGGATAGCCTTTGCCATGCTTATTTTGCTAGTATACATGTTGCTGTTTGAAAACAGAAAGTTTACCGCTGTTGCAAAAATTCCCTAGAAAAGTCAGAGAATGATATAATGATGAAACCTTTTGAATAATGAGCTCTGATAAATTTACTACAGTTGGAATTTTCTCTCATAATTTTTGGAGTTAGGGAAGTATGATGAATCGTCCATTCTTTACAGACTATACTGTTTTGGCAGATTGCTGTTATGTTTGCATTGTTTGCGTATGTTTGCTTGTTTAATGATTCTATTTGAGGATAGGAGTGTTAAATATGCAGAGGCATTTAGTATGAAATGTGGAATAATAATTTTAGTGATTTTTTACAGCAGAAAATGATAAGGTTTTTGCATTGGTTTATACTAACCTATCTCACGAGTTCTTGTTGAGTTTGTTGTGGATGAAGCTTTTGATAAAAAGAGAAACCATGATATGAGAGGAATTAAGGAGACACAAAAGTTCAAGCTTGGGGATTCCCAAGGCACCCCAAGATAATATTTCAAGAAGTCTCAAGCATATAAGCTTGGGGATGCCCCGGTAGGCATCCCACCTTTCTTCTTCAACAATTATCGGTTAGTATCGGTTGAGCCTAAGTTTTTGCTTCTTCACATGAGTTGTGCTACGCTTGCAATGTAATTTTATTTTGTTTTGCTTGCTGTTTGAATACAATACCAAGATCTTAAATTCTTAAATGAGAGAGAGTCTTCATATAGCTACATAATTATTTAGCTACTCATTGATCTTCACTTATATCTTTTTGGAGTAGTTTTTCATTTAGTCGTGTGCTTCACTTATATCCTATGAGTAAATGGTTGAATGAGTTGATTGTCATAAATCTGAAATTATATATGTCTCATTTGCTTATCCCACGGGGAGTTATGACTTCACATCTAAGAAGTAGAGGTTGTAAATTTATTGAAGGTTAGCAAGCATTGTATTGGTCATTTGAACAATTCATGAATGAATACTGAAGGAACAGAGATTCCACATATAAATATTCTATCCTAAACATCTTTTATAATTGGCAGCACTCATTAAGTATGGCATGCTAAAGAGTTGATGTTGGACTAGGAAGACAACGTAATGGTTTATGTTATCCGACATCTCAGTTAAAGTATATTGTCATGGATCATTCAAACATGTTGAGCTTGCCTTTCCCCCTCTTGCTAGCCAAAATTCCTTGCACCAAGTAGAGATACTACTTGTGCTTCCAAATATCCTTAAACCCAGTTTTGCCATGAGAGTCCACCATACCTACCTTTGGATTGAGTAAGATCCTTCAAGTAAGGTTGTCATCGGTGCAAGCAATAAAAATTGCTCTCTAAATATGTATGATATTTTGGTGTGAAGAAAATAGCTTTATACGATCTTGTTATGGAAGCAATAAAAGCGACGGACTACATAATAAAGGTTCATATACAAGTAGCAATATAAAGTGACGTTCGTTTGCATTAAGATTTTGTGCATCCAACCCTAAAAGCGCATGACAACCTCTGCTTCCCTCTGCGAAGGGCCTATCTTTTACTTTATGTATTTTACTTTATGCAAGAGTCAAGGTGATCTTCACCTTTCCCTTTTTCATTTTATCTTTTGGCAAGCACTTTGTGTTGGGGTGATCCTTATATATATATATATCCAATTGGATGTAAGTTAGCATGAACTATTATTGTTGACATCACCCAAAGGTGAATCGTTGGGAGGCAACACTATAAGCCCCTGTCTTTCTCAGTGTTCGATTAAGACTTCATAACCACAAGTATTGCATGAGTGTTAGCAATTGTAGAAGACTATTTGATAGTTGAGTATGTGGAGTTTGCTATTCCTGAAAATAAGATGAATTGCAATTGTTTGATGACTGAGAATGAAGTTTGCTAGTTTTCAAGAAAGTTTATGGTCTATGCTTTGACATGTGAATTGCTTGTTACTTTATCGTGAGAAGTTTTATGAGATGAACTACTGTTATGACATATTACCATTGATCAAACTTGTGCACCTTCTAGCATTCACACTTCATAAATTCTTTCTTTATCATTTACCTACTCGAGGACGAGTAGGAATTAAGCTTGGGGATGCTGATACATCTCCAACGTATCTATACTTTATGAAGCATTCATGCTATTTTATTATCTGTTTTGAACGATTACGGGCTTTATTATACACTTTTATATTACTTTTGGGACTAACCTATTAACCGGAGGCCCAGCCCATATTGTTGTTTTATTTCTTGTTTCAGTATTTCGAAGAAAAGGAATATCAAACGGAGTCCAAACAGAATGAAACCTTTGGCAGCATGATTTTTTGGAAGAATATGATCCTAGAGACTTGGAGTTCATGTCAGAAGATCCTCGAGGAGGCCAGGAGATAGGGGGGCGCCCCCCTACTGGGCATGCCCCCTGTCTCGTGGGCCCCTCGAGCACCCCCCGACCGACTTCTTTCGCCTATATAAGCCTACGTACCCTAAAAACATCGAATATCAAGATAGATTGGGAGTTCCGCCGCCGCAAGCCTTTGTAGCCACCAAAAACCTCTCGGGAGTTCAGTCCGGCACCCTGCCGGAGGGGGCCCTCATCGGTGCCCATCTTCATCATCCCAGCGCTCTCCATGACGAGGAGGGAGTAGTTCACCCTCGGGGCTGAGGGTATGTACCAGTAGCTATGTGTTTGATCTCTCTCTCTCTCTCTCTCTCTCTCGTGTTCTCTCTATGGCACGATCTTGATGTATCGCGAGCTTTGCTATTATAGTTGGATATTATGATGTTTCTCCC
Source organism: Triticum dicoccoides (assembly GCF_002162155.2). Taxonomy (NCBI): domain Eukaryota; kingdom Viridiplantae; phylum Streptophyta; class Magnoliopsida; order Poales; family Poaceae; genus Triticum; species Triticum dicoccoides. Next base: position 248,332,679 of record NC_041387.1, on the reverse strand, counting down.
CCCTCCACTCTCTTGTGATGAATTGAGTTTCCCTCTTGAAGTTATCTTATCGGATTGAGTCTTTACCTTGAGAACACTTGATGTATGTCTTGCCGTGTTTATCTGTGGTGACAATGGGATATCACGTGCCACTTGATGTATGTTTTGGTGACCAACTTGCGAGTTCCGCCCATGAACCTATGCATAGGGGTTGGCACACGTTTTCTTGACTCTCCGGTAGAAACTTTGGGGAACTCTTTGAAGTACTTTGTGTTGGTTGGATGAATTTGAGATTGTGTGACGCATACCGTATAATCATGCCCACGGATACTTGAGGTGAAAATGGAGTATCTAGGTGACATTAGGGTTTTGGTTTGTGTCTTAAGGTGTTATTCTAGTACGATTTCTTGAATAGATTGATCCGAAAGAATAACTTTGAGGTGGTTTCGTACCCTACCACAATCTCTTCGTTTGTTCTCCGCTATTAGTGGCTTTGGAGTGACTCTTTGTTGCATGTTGAGGGATTGTTATATGATCTATCTATGTTATTATTGTTGAGAGAACTTGCACTAGTGAAAGTATGAACCCTAGGCCTTGTTTCCTATCATTGCAATACCGTTTACGCTCACTTTTATCATTTGTTACCTTGCTGTTTTTATATTTTCAGATTACAAAAACCTATATCTACCATCCATATAGCACTTGTATCACCATCTCTTCGCCGAACTAGTGCACCTATACAATTTACCATTGTATTGGGTGTGTTGGGGACACAAGAGACTCTTTGTTATTTGGTTGCAGGGTTTTTTGAGAGAGACCATCTTCATCCTACGCCTCCCACGGATTGATAAACCTTAGGTCATCCACTTGAGGGAAATTTACTACTGTCCTACAAACCTATGCACTTGCAGGCCCAACAACGTCTACAAGAAGAAGGTTGTGTAGTAGACATCACACCCCTACAAGGTTCAATGTCTAAGTGACTCCGGCACTATACAAGTTGAGCATATGGTCCAAGTCTCCTTCAAAATTGGTGCATATGAAGACACTTTGGATTGTGATGTCGTCCCAATGTGTCACGCCCAATATGCGACCCTATCCAAAAGGATCTCGAAGGTCCCACCAAGGATAGGCCCGCATATTGAAACGCTTTTGCAAGGTGGATATCATTACATCAACATTACATAATAGATGGGGATACATACAAGAGGCATACAATGCCACCGAATACAACATCACAATACATAAGAGCATCATCCGACTACGGATGAAACACAAACAGAAACTCAAACGACATCCACCCTGCTAGCCCAGGCTGCCGACCTGGAACCTATCCCCTGATCGAAGAAGCAGAAGAAGAACTCAACGCAAGCAAGCATCGCTCTCGCGTCATGATCATCGTACAACCTGTACCTGCAACTGTTGTTGTAGTAATCTGTGAGCCACGAGGACTCAGCAATCCCATTATCATGGGTATCAAGACTAGCAAAGCTTAAAGGGAAAGGAAGGGGTAAAGTGGTGAGGCTGCAGCAGCGACTAAGCATGATATGGTGGCTAACATACGCAAATAAGAGCGAGAAGAGAGCAAGCGGAACGGTCGTGAAGCTAGCAATGATCAAGAAGTGATCCTGAACTCCTACTTACGTCAAACATAACCCAGAAACCGTGTTCACTTCCCGGACTCCGCCAAGAAGAGACCATCACGGCTACACACGCGGTTGATACGTTTTAATTCGGATCTGGTGTCAAGTTATCTACAACCGGACATTAAAAAATTCCCATCTGCCTATAACCGCAGGCACGGCTTTCGAAAGATTATACCCTGCAGGGGTGTCCCAACTTAGCCCATGACAAGCTCTCGCGATCAACGAAGGAATAGACCTTCTCCCAGGAAGACCCGATCAGACTCGGAATCCCGGTTTACAAGACATTTCGACAATGGTAAAACAAGACCAGCAAGACCGCCCGATGCACCGACAATCCCGATAGGAGTAGCACATATCTCGTTCTCAGGGCAACACCGGATAAGCTAAGCGTACAGGTACCGACGTAACCCAAGTTGCCAAGGGATGGTCCCGCACGGTGCTCTAGTTTGGACCAACACTTAGACAAGCACTAGCCCGGGGGGGCTGTAATAAAGATGACCCTCGAGAGCGCGACTCCCAAGGGAAAAAGGGCTAGGTGAGGCAAATGTAAAACCAAGGTTGGGCCTTGCTGGAGGAGTTTTATTCAAAGCGAACTGTCAAGGGGGTCCCATAAATCACCCGACCGCGTAAGGAACGCAAAAATCCGGGAACATAACACCGGTATGACGGAAACTAGGGCGGCAAGAGTGGAACAAAACACCAGGCAAAAGGCCGAGCCTTCCACCCTTTACCAAATATATAGATGCATTAATAATAATATAAGAGATATTGTGATATCCCAACCAAAATCCTGTCCACCATGGAGAAATCTTCAACTTCACCTGCAACTAGCAACGCTATAAGAGGGGCCGAGCAAAAGCGGTAACATAGCCAAACAACGGTTTGCATAGGAAAGGTGTCAAAGGTTAGAGGTTCATGGAAACATGGGATGGCTTGATAAACAGGTGATAGGTAACACAGCATAGCGATAGAACGAAGCAACTAGCATAGCAATGATAGTAGTGAGATCCAGGGTAGCGGTCATCTTGCCTGAAATCCCGCTAGGAAGAAGAACGAGTCCATGAAGAAGACGAACGGATGAAGCCGAACCAAGCGTAGACGAACGAATCCTCACGATCGCAACGAAACAGGAACTATCGAAAGGAAGCACAAAACATAGTAAACACACCACACATGAACAAGGCATGATGCACAACAAGCATGATGCATGACAAAGCTACATGAAGCTACTCATGGCAAGAGATGATGCAAACAAGAGCAACACACTAAGGCAAGTTTAAATGAGGCCGGGAACAACATATAACAATTCCGGTAAGTCCTCATATGCATATTTCGAAATTGGTCCAGATCTGAACAAACGTTAAGTTGAAGTTGTTAAACGACAAGTTAAGATACACAAAGATGATCTACACGAGATTCTAGTCAAGTTACATATAAAGTTCATTTAGTACGGAGCTACGGCCTAGAAGATATGAGCAACACAAGTTCAACATGACATTGATGCAAAATGCACCCAAACATCAAGCAAACACCTCAAAACAAGGATGCAACATGATAATATGAAGCTACATGCAATTCTAAGCAAGTTTCATATAGAGCACACTCAAAACGAGCAACGGTTCAACACACACACATGAAACAAGTTATAAGGACAAGCTGTCCAAAACAACAACTAGGCATATTGCAAGCATCAAAACAATAAGCTACAGAACCCCAACATGAAAACAAAAGGCATGGGCATGATGTATAGGTAAAGCATAACAAAACATGAACACTGAGCTATCTCCATAAATCACTAGAACATGCTCAAACGCACATGGTAAGATTGCTAGTTATAACAATTTCAGACTTTGCAGAAAATAACATCACGATGCAATGTTCAGAGCTATCAAACAACATGTTACAGGAACTTATAATGACAAACAAAGGCATGGAATGATTCTACTCAAAGCATAGATCAAAAGTCCCTTACTGACCATAAGCCAAAAAGGATCAGAAAATATGATGGCACCCACGTAAACATAGCAAGTTATTATACAGATTCATACATGGCAGGAACATAATTATGAAGGCATGTAGATGAGCTTGTGCAACTCACCACAGAGCAATACATGGCATGGCAAGGCAACCAACAGTAAGAAGGCATGTTTGTGAAGCTAAGAATGGCAAGATCAAGGTCATAGGGTGCATGGATCACTAGGAAAACACATGGAAACAAGTGAACTTAATGTTAACAGGCTGACAACAACATTATCAAGCAAATTTGGAGCAAGATATGAACAATCTACAGCAAGCTATAAATGCAACCAGGGGCATGGATTGATAGAGGATAACATGTAGAACAAAACATATTTATAGAACATCTCTAGATTATGCATAAAATGATTAGTAGCAACATGTTTATATAGCATCACGAAATAACAGGTTCAGCCTAGCAAAACAGCAACATCATGTACCCTACTTAACAAGCTCGATTCACTCACCACAAGTCATTGCATGACAAGATAAGCATAGCATTATCAAGAAGACATGTTTGTGAAACAAACCAAGTCAAGAACAAGTCCATAGCATACAAGGATCAACTATAGCAAGCTTGGCCAAATTGAATAACAAGTAAACAATCTGCCAGGAAACATTTTGAAGCAAAAGTAGAGCACTCAAATGACATGTTATACTACTCCATAATTACAAATAGGGGCATGAATGGATAGACAATAACCATATGTTCAAAACACCCTTACTGAAGTATCTCAAAATATGCATGGATCTCTCTGTAGCAACAAGTTTACATGGCATCAAAATAACGGCAGAACAGAGACTAAAATCAGTAACATCACGATGCCTAGTTTGCATGCCTGTGCTAGTCACCACATTGATCACAAAAATACATGGTAAGCACCTCTGTAAATAAGACATGGCATAGTTCAAAACACATGAAGACATCAACCTCATAGGATGCACACATCAATCATGGCAAAAATGACAAAAGAGCTCGTCCTGATAACAGACAACAGAAAACATCATGAAGCACTCTTACAACGATGATTCAGGCATCAAGATGACCTCAAACGAATATGATGCAATGGAACAAAATGATGTACTCGTTGAGGCGAACAATTTGACATATTACGCACACAAAACGGAGCTACGGATGCAGAGATACGACATGACGAACATGGCATGAAAATTACACAGATAATCGGGACTTAGGCAAAATATCACCTCGGGGAAGCTGGACGAGATCGTGCGGGATGGGGAGATCCAGGGGAGAACCGCGCGTTTGGATGAAGGGAGCGGTGGATCTCGTCCAGATCCGGTGGATCCGGCGGCAATGGCTCCGGCGAGGCCTCTGGCGAGGGCGGCGGCCGGAGACGTCACCGGCGGCGGCGGTGCTCGGGGACGATGG
>NC_041387.1:248321775-248327320 GCF_002162155.2 Triticum dicoccoides | reverse complement strand
GCGGGCCGGCTTGGGCCCAGCACGGGCGCGGGCGGGCCGGCCGTGGGCCTCGCGGGACGCGGCGGCGGGAAGGAGAGAGAGGAGGCGTGGGCGACACGTGGCGGCGGCGGATTCGCTGCGGGCGGCGACGCGATGACGTGGCGACGCCTGATTCGCCGGGGTGAGGTGGAGGCTGGACGTGTCCGGCCGTCGGCGGACATGTCCGGCGGCGCGGAGGGGGGATTTAGGGTTTCATCTGCGATTTGGACGGGGGAGGCACATATTTATAGGTAGAGGGAGCTAGGAGAGTCCAAATGAGGAGCGGTTTTGGGCCACGTGATCGTGATCGAACGACTGAGAGCATGGAGGGGAGTTAGATGGGTTTTGGGCCAATTTGGAAGGGTGTTGGGCTGCAAAAAGAGAGGGGCTTTACGGTTACCCGGTTAACCGTTGGAGTACCAAACGAACTCCAAATGGCACGAAACTTGACAGGCGGTCTACTGGTGCTATACCAAGGCCACTTGACAAGCCTCGGTCCATTCCGAGAAAGTTTAGTACTCGCTCACAACGAGAGACTGAAGGGGGACGCCAGAGGACGTAGGAGCGCCGGATTGCAAAACGGACAACGGGGAAAATATGCATGAGACAAACACGTATGCAGAATGAAATGCACATGATGACATGATAAAATGCAACACGCAGGCAAACGACATGGCAACTACGGCGAATAACTAGCAGACACCTGGCGCATCGGATACGGGGCGTTACACAATGTCCGTTTGCCACCTCCTTCTTGGTCAACCATGGCAATTCGACCGTGGTGTCATCCACAAAGGGCGTACCAATCACTATAGCTTCAAGATGAAAGGGAAGGAGTATGTGCTATGACCTATGTCTCCTAGTCAAGTGATAGCCGACAAGCAAGCCACCCATCATGGAGAGAAGAGTGAGAAAGTGATCCACCAAAAAGTGAGTGAGAGCCACAAGCCAAACTTGAGCGCCTCTTCTCCTAGAGAAAAAACCTCGTCCTATTTCCCACAAAAAGTGAGATGAGAGAAGTGTGTGAGAACCCATCTAGTGTTATGCACTTTGTCCTTGTGTGCAAGGATGGGGAACCAAAAACTAACACCTCTCACGAGCTACCGTTAGTATTTCAATCTCTTTTGCAGGAATTCCAAGATGTTTTCACCGATGAGCTACCTCCGGGTCTACCTCCTCTACGAGGCATTGAGCATCGAATCGACCTCATCCCCGGAGCGCCTCTCCCAAACAAAGCTCGATACCGCGTCAACCCAGAAGAAACTAAGGAGATCCAATGGCAAGTACAACAACTAATCGACAACGGTCATGTACGTGAAAGCTTAAGTCCTTGTGTCGTTCCCGTTATACTTGTGCCTAAGCAAGATGGAAGTTTCCGCATGTGTTCCGATTTTAGAACTATAAATGCTATTACTGTTCGTTATAGGCATCCCATTCCTCGCTTAGATGATATGCTTGATGAACTTAGCGGTGCCACCTTTTTCTCAAAAATTGATCTTAAAAGTGGCTATTATCAAATCCGCATACAAGAGGGTGATGAATGGAAAACTACTTTCAAAACCAAATTTGGCTTGTACGAGTGGTTAGTTATGCCTATGGGTTTATCGGAAGCTCCTGGTACTTTCATGCGTCTTATGCATTTTGTGCTTTGACCTTATATTGGAGTCTTTGTTGTGGTTTACTTTGATGATATTCTTGTGTTTAGCAAATCCATGAAAGAGCATCTTAATCATGTTAGGGCTGTTTTGCAAATGCTTCGCAAGGAACGTCTTTATGCCAACATGAAAAGGTGCACGTTTGGTGCTGACAGGCTAGTTTTCTTGGGTTTTGTTGTCTCTTCCAAGGGTGTCCATGTTGATGAATCTAAAATTGAAGCAATTAAAACTTGGCCCCAACCCACCAATTTGCAACAAGTGCGTAACTTTCTTGGTCTTGCAGGTTTTTATCATCGCTTTGTGAAAGAATTTAGCACTATTGCTGCTCCTTTACATGCTTTGAGTAAGAAGAATGCTCCTTTTGTTTGGGGATCTTTGCAATCCACCGCTTTTGATGAGCTCAAGTCTTTGCTTACTCATGCTCCGATTCTTGCTTTACCCAACTTTGACAAAACTTTTGAGGTTCATTGTGATGCAAGTGGTACCGGAATTGGCGGAGTTTTGATGCAAGAAAAACGAGCCATTTCATATTTTAGTGAAAAACTCTCCGGTGCTCAACTTAACTACCCATCTATGATAAAGAATTGTATGCTTTAGTGTGTCTGCTACATGTTTGGGAACATTATCTTAGACCTCATGAGTTTGTCATCCATACCGATCATGAAACGCTTAAGTACTTAAAAGGTCAAACTAAGTTGAACAAGCGTCATGCCAAATGGAGTGAATTTATTGAATCTTTCCCCTATGTGATCAAGTACATTAAGGGTAAGGAAAATGTAGTTGCGGATGCACTTTCCCGCATATGGATGCTTGTCACTAAACTTGAGTTCATTATTGGCTTTGAGCACATAAAAGACTTGTATGCTAATGATCCATATTTTGCTAATCCTTATGCTAAATGTTTGACGCATACATCTTGGGAACAATATTACATCAAGGATGGTTATCTTGTGAGAGCTAACAAACTATGCATTCCCGAGTCTTCTCTTCGTTTGCTACTTTTGCAAGAGGCTCATGGAGGCGGACTCATGGGACATTTTGGACGCGACAAGACATTTGCCATGCTCTCCGAGAACTACTTTTGGCCCAAGATGTTCCGTGATGTCTCACGCTTCACCAACCGATGCTCTACATGTCGCAAAGCTAAGTCTAAAGCTCAATCCCATGGTCTTTACATGCCTCTTCCTATTCCTTATCAACCTTGGGAAGACATTAGCATGGATTTTGTACTTGGTTTGCCTAGCACTCAAAATGGAAAGGATTCCGTGGTTGTTGTTGTGGACCGATTTTCTAAGATGGCACATTTCATTCCTTGCAACAAGATAGACGATGCTTCACATGTTGCAAATGTCTTTTGTAGGGAAATCTTGCGCCTCGACGGAGTACCAAAGACAATCGTCTCCGACCATGACATCAAGTTCTTGAGTTACTTTTGGAAGACGCTATGCGCCAAGCTCGGAATCAAGCTCTTGTTCTCATCCGCATACCATCCTCAAACCGACGGCCAAACGGAGGTGACGAACTGGACACTCTCCACTCTACTTCGAGTGTTGATCAAGAACATCAAGGAGTGGGAGGCATGTCTACCCGTCGCCGAGTACGCCTACAACCGTGCAAGACATTCGACTACCGGCAAGTCCTCCTTCGAGGTCGTCTACGGCTTAAACCCGTTGTCCCCATTGGATATTCTACCACTTCCTCTACAAGAGCGAACCAACATGGATGCGAGTGCACAGGAAAGCTACATCAAGAAGATGCATGAGGATACAAGGAACACCATCGAGCGCCAAGCACAACGCCTAGCGTCCAAGCTCAACGTCAACAAGCAACCCATGATCTTCAACATATGCGATCTCGTGTGGCTACACCTTCGCAAGGACCGCTTCCCCAACGAACGCAAGTCCAAACTTCTCCCTCGAGCCGATGGACCCTTCAAGGTGCTAGCACGCTACAACAACAACGCCTACAAGATCGACCTCCCACGAGACAAGTACAATGTGAGCGACATCTTCAACGTCAAGGACCTCGCTCCATACCATGGTGATGAAACTTTTGATCCGAGGTCGGATCTTTCCCAAGGTGGGGGGGGGGGAGATGATGCGGAGCATCCCTCGCTCATCCCCATGGACGTACCTACATCTCCCTCAACTCCACTTGGACCCATGACAAGAGCTCGAGCAAAGGCTATCGAAGATAAGGTGAACTCGCTCCTCTCCGAACTCCCTCTCTCTACTCACGAGACTTGGCTACTACCTCATACGGAGACTCTATGCGTGATCAGGTACTTGGAGGAGAGCCACGGGACGGCTACATCCAATGGCCAAGGTGGTGAGGACACCAAGCGTGAAGACCAAGAGGAAGGACTGCTTTGGAAGCTACAGGACCCGGATGACCGGCCAGGCACGGACGTCCGACCCCCGGAAGGTGCTACAGCCGAGAGAAGAAAGCCAGGCCAGAGCTCCAGGTTACGTACGACCGGCCGAGCTCGGATGACCGGACACTCCCAGGCTCCAAACGACCGAGCCCCTACGGACGTCCCTGCCAGCGACCATAGAACAAAAATTACAGCAATCCGAAGGCTTCTGGACGACCGTGCGCCTATCAACAGAACCGAATCTACGATCATCCGAAGAACCCCGGATGTCCGGGACCCCGCTAGCCTCCGGACGACCGGCACCCCACGGACGTCCAGACCCTGCCTGCGTCCAACTGCGGGCTGAGGCCCATGTACCCCTTCACTTCACCCCTCTTTTGCACTGAGACTATATATAGACCACTCCCACCTCCTAGATAGGGTTAGCATTGTGATAGCTCATTGAGATAGAGCATTGCTCATCCGTACCGGAGCTACTCCATGTGAGGGACCATGCCTCTTCGGAGAAGATCCATTCGGATTCAAGGCCTCCATCCGGAGAAGACAATCAAGACCTCCTCATGGAGAAGAACGGTCACACTTGTATCTTCTTTTGTTGACTTTGGATCTCGTGATACTTTGTGCTTTCGGTGATCTAGGCCTTGTGTGATCAATCACTTGTCGGTTGAGTGTTTCTCTCGTTTCCCCCTGTGATTTCCCTTGTGTTCTTCCGCGCGTTCTTCGTGTTTCCCGTAGGATCCACTCCAAACGTGAAAGATCGGCCGCTAGGGTTCTGCCCTACATCAATGAAGCCACCTGGGAACGAGAGGAAGATCTACGGAAGGACCACCCGCACCTATTTTCTAGCCAACCCGAATCTCGAGGGCGAGATTCACCTTAAGGGGGGGGTAGGTTTGTAACATCCCAAATTTCCAATTTGGAATGTTATACATAGGTCATCATTGCATATCATATTTTATTGCATTTTGGTTGATCCTAGAAATTCTAAGCAACTCAAGGACCCATAGAGAGAGTTGGGGATTTCATTTATTTTTCATATTTGAGTTTTCTCAAATATTGAAAGAGGGATCAATTTGGTTTTAATCATTTTCTCTCCAAATATTTCCAATGTCAAAATAAAAGAGAGGGGATAAAATGACTTCCCCAAAATAAAAGAAATATTTGAGGAAAATTGTTAAAATCAAATAATTGTTTTATTTGGAGTTTTGTCGCTATTTTATTTGAATTAGAAAAATTGCACGTTTTCAAAAATTGCATTTTAGGCCAAGAAAAAATGTTCACTTTGTTCTAAATATTTCATTTAGACAGTGAAAATTTGTTTTGGCATTTTTAGATTTTTTTTATATTTTCAGGATTTTTTTCTGTTCGGCGGAATTAATTAAAAAAAGTCCCTTGGACCGAACAGGGCCAGCCGCCCAGCCAGCCCACCTGCGCTGCCGCCTCGCCCCGCCAGCCACCGCCGCCCACCCGCACCCCGCCGCCGCCGCCCGCGTCGCCG
>NC_041387.1:248276854-248321475 GCF_002162155.2 Triticum dicoccoides | reverse complement strand
CGCGCCGTCGTTGCCACTCACCCCGCCGGAGCCCCGCCACCCCGCTCGACCTCACCGGAGGTACCCGACGCCACCGCCGCCGTTCGTCGTTTTTTCAGAAAAACCGTTTGGTTTTTTTTAAACCCTAGATCTAGTTTTTTTAATTAGATCGGTTCGTTTTTTCGGTTTAGTTATTCAGCGGACGTTCGTCCGTACGTTCGTTTTAACAAACATTGTTCATCAGTTAGTTGCAGACAGCGAACGTTCGTTCATTAGCCTGTTCGTCTCGTTTTATTTACCACGGTTCATCCGCGACTATTTTCGATCGTGATTTCTGCCCTGATCTTCGATCTAGTTTATCTTTTCGCTCGTTTATCCAAATCAGATGAAACAAGCGCCTAGATCTTTGTATTGAAGCCCTCTTTCTGTTTAACCAACTTGAACATGATTTTGGTACTGTAAAATTTGACTTTAGTCCAGATTAGTAAACGAATCTTGTTTCTTTCATAGTTTGAGTTTCGTTGCTCTGTTTGATTTGATTCTTTTTGCAAACCGGAGTTCTTCAATTGAACTTTCTGGTTAGATCTTCTTATTTGAGTTTTACCCGTGCTTCTAGTTGAGTGCTTATGTATGCTATTGTTTGTGTGCAACAGAATTCCCGGAGTGTGAAGCGTGCTACTACGAGTCTCTAGGTTTTGCAGATCATCAGCAAGGCAAGTAACACTTTGATCATATCCCTTTATTACCCAGTTTTTATGCATTAGTCTCAATCCACAAACATTGCATGGTTAGGATTCGAATAACATGTGGGTTTGGGAAGTAGATGATGAGGTACAACCTATTGCCCTTTTATTATCAAACCTTTGGGAGTTACTTCTACGTTATGCTCAGGATTGCTATGCCATGCTCGTAGACGTGGATTGGGTGAGTGTATCCATGACAGATGTGAGTATTGTTAATTAATGGTAAACTTAAGGTGGCTACTTAAATACACATCTGGGTTGATTGGTTGAGGCACCCTGGAGTACAAAGTGGTTGTCAGGGCACCTGGAGAATCCAGTGTTGCCTAAGGGAATCCCGGAGTACCCGTGTGATTACCCTATGGAATGCCAGCCATGCTCAAAGGGATCATAAGATTATTCATGCTAGAAAATTCCGTGTGCAGCCACAAGCTATTATGGGCTCTAGCATAGTTGAGTATGTTGCATGACCTCTTTCAGTGGTGGGCTAGCAGATGTAGGGGAAAGTAGGTGTAACTATCCACCCAGAGTAAAGAGTTAATGTTTCTGAAAGACTGTGTCTCGGTCATACGTTTCTCAAACACCATGTAGTGCGAGAAATCCAATGGAGGAGATCGAGTCTTGTGGGGAAAAGTGTGCAAACCTTTGCAGAGTGTACAAACTAATCATGGTTAGCCCTGTCCCCGGTTATGGACATCTTGAGTATCTGGTTCTTGGCTTATCATGTTGATCTCATCACTCTAAATTAATTTGTTGGGTTAACTGATATTGCTTAATTCGGATTGAGTTGGAGGAACCTTCTCAATGTTTATCAACCACCATGATAGTTAAATAAAATTTATTCCTTTGTTGTAGGAAAAAATTGGCTTTATGCAAAAACTTTAACCATAGAGCTTCCCACCAGCCATATATGCATGTAGTGATAGCATTTATTCTGTTCATTACTCTATGTGTTACTTTGCCAGCATATTCCATGTGCTGACCCATTTCGGGCTGCAACATATCATGTTGCAGACTTTTCAGACGCTGAGTAAGGTGCCATAGGTCGTTGTCGTTCACTCAGCTATGTCGTTGGAGTTGATGGACTCACTTTATCTTCCAAGCCTTCCGTTGTTATCTTATTTAGATGGCCTTAAGCCATATTATTGTAATAAGTTCTCTTTTGAGACATTCGATGTAACAAGTGCGTGATTGAAACTCTGTTATAAATCCTCAAGTACTATGTGTGTCAGCATTACCGATGCAGGGATGACACTGATGCATAGAGAGTAGACTGTTTGAGGTCTGGTCGCTACAAACCCAGTTGTCGGGGAACCACCACTGCCTGTCCATAATTCTGGGCTACTAAGGACCCGGTTCTTAGTGCACCGGCAATAAGGCATCTCTTCACAAATTTCATGCACTCGAAAAAAATGACATGCTTATAAGAAACATTTTTTTCATGACTAGTGTAATCATCATTAGTGTTTTGGATACTCATAGAATTCATACTAACAAAATTGCAATCATGCTTATCACTTATGAATTTTATGCCAAACATTTTGTTGAATTCTTCTTCTATCAATTGAGCACAATTTTCTGATCCATCATTTTTAAGAAAGACATGATAAAGACGAAGAATATGAGGCAGCCTCAATTCCAATTTTTTTGTAGTTTCCTTTTATAAACCAAACTAGTGATAAAACAAGGAACTAAAGATTCAATTGCAAGATCTAAAGATATACCTTCAAGCACTCACCTCCCCGACAACGTCGCCAGAGAAGATCTTGATGTCTACTATACGACTTCTTGTTGTAGACTCGTATTGGGCCTCCAAGCGTAGAGTTTTGTAGGAATATAGCAATTCCGTCAAGTGGATGACCTAAGGTTTCATCACTGGTAGCCATCTTCATCATCCCGGTGCCCACCACGATGAGGAGGGAGTAGTGCACCCTCGGGGCTGAGGGTTTGTACTAGTAGCTATCTATTTAAAATCTCTCTCTCTCTCTCTCTCTCTCTCTCTCTCGTGTTCTTGAGATGTCACGGTCTTGATGTATCACGGGCTTTGTTAATATAGTCGGATCATATGATGTTTTCCCCTCTCTATCTTGTTGTGATGAATTGAGTTTTTACCTTTGAGATTTCATTGTTATCGGATTGAATACTTTTATGGATTTGAGAACACTTGATATATGTCTTGCAATTGAATACTCGTGGTGACAATGGGGTATCTTATTGATTCACTTGATATATGTTTTGGCACTCAACTTGCGGATTCCCGAGGTGACATTGGGGTAATCTATGCGTAGGGGTTGATGCACATTTTTGTCTTTGTTTCTCCGGTTGAAATCTTGGGGTATTCTTTGAAGTTCTTTATGTTGGATTGAATATTATAAATCTAAATTTGCTTTGGTGTTATTTTAGTATGAACTCTAGGATAGATCGAACGGAAAGAATAGCTCTGTGTTATTTTAGTACAAACTCTTGAATAGATCAAACAGAAAGAATAGCTTTGAGGTGGTTTCGTACCCTACAAACAATTCCGTCTTATGTTCTCCGCTAGATAGGAACTTTGGAGTGATTCTTCATCGCACTTTGAGGGATGGTTATATGATCCAACTATGTTAGCATTGTTGAGAAATTGCACTAGTGAAAGTATGCACCCTAGGCCTCATTTTACATCATTGCAATACCGTTTGTGCTCCGTTTTACCATTTACTACCTTGCTGTTTTTTATAGTTCACACTACAAAAAACTCATATATACTATCCATAATACACTTTTATCATCATCTCTTCGCCAAACTAGTGCACCTATACAATTTTCCATTGTATTGGGTGTGTTGGGGACATAGGAGATTTCTTGTATTTGATTGCAGGGTTGCTTGAGAGAGACTATCTTCATCCTACGCCTCCCATAGATTGATAAACCTTAGGTCATCCACTTGAGGGAAATTGCTACTATCCTAAAAAACTCTGCGCTTGGAGGCCCAACACGTGTCTACAAGAATAAAGTTGCATATTAGACATCACTCATGAAACTACTATGGAAGATCATCGAGAATATTTAAAAACTCATGAGAAGCTATGCTTCGAAAAGCTAACTTAGAGCAAGAGCATTGATTCTTAAAAGCAATCAATGATGATCTTCAGAAGAAAAGTTCTTCTTAGATTGCCAAGCATTTACTCTTGTCTACTTACATGCCACAAGTAAAATCTAGCAACAAGAGTAAGAAAGATTCTTCTTCTAGTAGTAACAATAATCATGCTAATTCCAATAATGTTGATTCTAGTAGTTATCTTGATTCCACTAATGATTCTCTTGGCCAAGTTACACTTGAGCAAGAAAATAGCTTATTGAAGGGAATTATAGAGAAAGGTGTTTGCAAGAGCCTTACCGAAAATAAGCAATTTGAGGAAATTGTACGCAAGCAAGGAAGGCACCAGAAGAATCAAGGTGTTGGTTTTGAACGCAAGTTCAATGCCAATGGAGTTGAGTTGGAAGAAGAACAATACCCAAGATGAAGTTTGTTCCTCAACATGAGAAGTATGACCCTACTTCCTCCAAGGGAACACAAGCTCAAGATGATCTTCCACCACAAGACCACAAGCTAAAAGGCAAGGACAATCTTAAAGAGGAAACTGATGCATTTGAAGAAGCTCCAAAGGCCTTGGTCAAGTGGGTTCCCAAGACTACATCAAGTTCTACTTCATCAAGTACTACTACAACCCCAAGGATTACCATCAAGTTGATGTGGATCCCAAAGAAGAAGAACTAGAGAGTTCTTAAGGGTGACTCCGCCAACATACTTCACTCACACTACGGGAAACAGCTAGTTTGCCGTCAGTAGGCATCTTTGCCGTCAGCTTTTCATCAGGCCAGACGGCAAAGAGCACATTTGCCGTCAGCTGCTGACGGCAAAGAATGACTAACGGCAAAAATGTATTTTGTCATCTGCGTTTTTTATTGTAAACGGCAAAGAGTCTTTGCCGTTTGTCTTTTTGTTTTATAGACGGCAAAATATATACTTTGCCGTCTGTAATAAAATATACAGACGGCAAAGACTTTGCCGTCTGTATTTTTTATTACAGACGGCAAAGTATGTCGTTTGCCGTCTGTAAAACAAAACGCAGACGGCAAATCAGAAACACACCACACAGATCGATCACCTGGATCGATGACGTGGCAGCCCCTAGCACTCTCCTCCACCACCCACGCCCGACCCCACCGCGTGTAATATAAAATGCAGAGGGCAAAGTCTTTACCGTCTGCGTGTTTATTTGCAGACAGCAAAGTAGGGTACTTTGCCGTCTGTAAATAAAAACACAGACGGAAAGAAGAAACACAGCCCACGGATCCATCACTTGGATCGGTGACATGGCAGAATCCGGTCCACACATCCATCTTATCCCTACCCAACGCCCACGGCCCACATGCCCTGCGCCATGCCCCAGACCCATGACGACCTTATCCTCCACCCCACCCACCACGACTCTCTCTCTCTCTCTCGTACCTCTCTCTCCCCCTCGATCCAGACTACAGAAATAGTACACCGGCGACCCCACTTCGCCTTCCGGCCACGGACTCGCTCGCCTTCCCCGGCCCCTGTTGCCGGCTGCCACGGTTGCCGGCGCCCCTGTCGGTTGCCGGCGCCGGCCCCGTCCCTCGTCGGCCGCCGGCCCCTTCCTTCTCTGCCTCCGCCGCCGCCAAGCCCGCCCCGTCCCGCTTCGCCCCTGCCGGCCCCTAGCCCCATCCCTCGATGCTACACTACCGCACCAGTGGCAAGCTCCGGCGCAGCGACGGACGCATTGAGCCCCATCCCTATTGCATTCTTTTGTATTTTGAGAGATATCCCTGTTGTAATCTATGTACTAATTCATTTGTGTCTACTCTGTGTAATCCATCCGTGTGTAATCTATTTATCTTGTGAAACGAAACAGCCTTGTATTGTGAAATTCATTCATGATGTTTTAGAACAACAAGTGTTGATGGATATTGTGATGTTGTTTTAGAACAACAATGGTCAATGGAATTGTATTTCACCATCAAAAAATTATATATGTTGTGTTATGAGAACCAACTATGATAGTTTTGTTGTGTAAAACGACCTATAAAGAATGCCAGGGAAAATCTTTTGATGTTTAGCGGTCCTGTGAATTTTTTTATATTTAAAAAAAATTGCCGTATGTAAAGTAGATTGGCTGATGGCAAAGATTGTCTTTTGGCTGACGGCAAAGAAGTTTCTTTGCCGTCTGTGACTGGTATTTGGGTGACGACAAAGTCTTTGCCGTCTTCCTGATGAAAAGCTGACGACAAACTATTCTTTGCCGACTTATCTTTGCCATCTGAGTTTGCCGTCTGCTTCCTGACGGCAAAATCTTTGCCGTCTGGATTTAGGTCTTTGCCGTCTGTGATTCACAGACGGCAAATTATCTGTTTCCCGTAGTGTCATATTCATATTGGCAAGGACAAGTCCAATCAACTACCACATCTTGCACTACTTCAAGGAGTCACAAACCCTCTTGTTGGTAAGTCAAGGGATAAGGTAACCAAATGTTTTCATGGACATCATCATATGTTTACTTCATTCTATGTCTATGGATATCCTTGTTTGTTCCTTGTGCGACTAGCCCATGTAGGTATTGAAAGCGCAACTCACTCCAATGAATTGCTCCAAATGATCTACATCAACATTGAGCATCCACATCTTCAACATCTACATGAAGTCATCCTCGACAAAACCCAAGGTTAGTTCATCCCTCTAAAAGGGGATATCACATCTAGGGGGAGCTTTACTCTAAGAATTGAGCTAAAGCAAGTCTAATGGTGAGAACAAAACAATGCTTTATGTAAAAGTGGTAACCCCACTTGTGCTTAAACAATGAGTATGACCTATGATCAAATGTGCTCATTTGACTCCTAAGTCAATATACTCATATATAGGTTACCTAGTCATCGCCAATTGTTTGATAGATGCTAGAGTGTGTGTGCATGTTTTGCCACATGTTCATTTGCTATCTTATTGTGTGAGCATGTTAGTTGCATATTTTCTCCATTCGAAGACATCCATTTGTTGCTTTGATTGTTTGGCTTTTCTTTTTGCCAAATGAATGGACAAGAATGCCTAAGTACTCCCTCTAGCTATCTATGCTTTTCTCATCTCAAACTCTATTCATGCAACATCACAAAGTTTGATCAAGACATATTCGGACCCTCTGAGTGAGGAGCACTCGGAGCCACCGATTCATCATAGACTTAACTTCCAAAAGTTCTTAGTGCATTTCGGTCTGACCGATTCATCCCATTCGGTCACACCGAGTTCATTAAGTTGATCTAGGTTTTAATCTCGTTGCAACCGATTTGATCCTTTTGGTCACACCGAGTTCATTAAGTTGATCTAGGTTTTAATCTCGTTGCAACCGATTTGATTCTTTCGGTCACATCGAGTTGCAGTAGCTTCTTGTGATTCTGCGTCTCGGTGCCACCGAGTCATTCCACTCGGTCACACTGACAGATTCTGGTATATACCCACGGGCTTAAAATTTGGAAATTCCTCCAAACGCTTTGCCCGTTCCTGTCCAGCTTTGCCGACTCGAGGACTCCAGATCATCTTCTCATTGCAAGCGACCTCCTGCCGTTGGTCTTTGTCACCGTCAACGGGAATCTTTGCCGTCGTTGTCACCGTAGCGGGTTGCCAAGTTCGGGTATGAACTCATCCCTTTGTCCCATCCCATCTCCGATTCCGAGCACAAAGATCAATGCCTATATTCTTTCCACATTTGAAACTACTCTATCCACTGCAAACTCTGTTAGATTAGATTTGATGCAAAAATTTAGGTTTAGGTTTCCGCGAAACTCATCTCGGACTGACCGATATTAGGATTTTGGTCTCATCGATTTGACTCAGGCCATATCACAAGTATTTTTCGGTGTGACCAAAACATACCAATCGGTGTGACCTAGTTCATCTCTCTGTGGAACCCTAGCAACTAGGAGTCACCGAACTGCATCTTGGTCTGACCGATCTTGCATGTTTAGACTCTAGAACTGCTTCGGTGTCACCGAGTTTGTAATATCGGTAGCTCCGAAATGCTTTCTGTAGAAAACTAAAACTAAGTTTTTGACTCACTTATTTTGCAAAATGGTTATGCTTTGTGATTCTCATCTACTCTATCTCAACTTATCTATTCACAGGGTCAGCTTTCAGTGTCAGAGATGTCTGACCAAAGTGATAGCCAGAACAAATGAGGAGCACGTAAATATGAGTGAGGGCACTAGTCCCTCAAACAGCAGCTTTGATGAAGGAAGTAGAAGTACTCCAAGCAATCTTCCAAAGGCCAGTGCCAGGCAGAGGAACAAGAAAACCTCAGATTGAGAGGATGAGGACTTTGTGGTTGATGAGGAAGTCACTTCAAAGAAGAAGGTTTTCAAGAAGGAATTTGGTACAAGTGCATCCACTAGGCCTGGCTTGAAAAACAAAGCTCCTGCCAAGAGAATTCTTATGTCCAAAGCTAGAGCCTCAACTCAAGCAACTGCTGAACCAAGAGAAGAAGAGGCTACTGGAAGAAATAAAAGGAAAGAAAGAGTCAAGAAGACTATGGCCAAAGTTATTGTCAAGCCATCTATGGTCAGGGAATGGAAGAAAGAAAAGGAAAGAAATAGTCAAGAAGACTATGGCCAAAGTTATTGGCAAGCCATCTATGGTCAGGGAATCTGATGAAGAGGAGGAGGAAGAGCCCATTGCACCTCCTGCCAATACCTGGAAGCAAATGGGAGATGCTATCAAGTCCGGGGCTGCTCCATCCAAGCCCAAGACAGCTCCCAAGTCATCAACTCAAGCTTCAAAGCCAACAGTACCCAAGAGACCCACAAGAAATATCTCAGCCGTAGAGAAGAACAAGGCCCCAGTGCCTGAAGTTCAAGAAGATGATGAGTCCCAAGTGCTAAGGAAGCTCAAGCCAAAAAGTCCAGATCATGATGACACTCATCCAGTAGTAGAGAACATGAAAGTGAGAAAAGATGCAGGTTTCAGACTGTGGAGACAGTCAGACCCCTATGCTACAAGGAGAAGAAATGTTCTGGATTACAGGTTTCACACCAAGGAGCACCAGGACTTCTATGAGACAGTTCTTTTGGACAAGAAGCCCATAGTCAGTGACATGAGATGGGTGGACTAGAAATATATTGATAACAATGCTGATTACTTCCTTGGAGTTCATGAGAGCTTCAGGATGAATGGAGTTGACAAGTTTGTTGGTCAGAAACTGACAAAATGGAATGATGAGATGGTCATGCAATTTTATTCAACTACACATTTTTACCCAGATGGTATGATAGTTTGGATGACTGAAAGTACTAGGTACCAATCCTCCATTGTTGAGTGGGCCAAGTTGATCAATGCCCCTTAAGAATCTGAAAATGACATAGATGTTTATGCCAAGCCCAGGAAAGACCATAACTCCATGGCACACATGTACAAGGAAATTCCTGATGATGCTTTGGAGACTCACAAATTTGGATCCATTTACTATCTGTTGTCCGGGCTGCCTACTATCAACACTATATTGAGGCATACTTTGTTGCCCAAATCAGGAGATGACAGGATGATCAGAGGGCACTTGATCAACTTTTTGCATATGTTTGATGTGCCAGCGAAGTTCAAGGTGATGACCTTGATTGTTTAAACAATTAAGAGGACTATAGAAGATCAGAAGAGGTCATGTGGATATGCCCCACACATTCAGATGCCCATCAACTCCAAGATGGGTACAGGCACATATCTTCTAGACAGAGAGCACCTTCCCCTGAGGCCGATTTTGAAGACAATGTTGTTGTCATGGATGCATCACATCCTACATCGATAGAAGCTTAGGAGATGAGAGAGAAAGCAGAGGCAGCAAAAACTTCCAAGGTTCCAGATGTCTCAACCATAAATCTGAACAACAAGCTGGACCAGCTTAGCTATCTGCTTGAGGCCACAGTGAGAATTGAGAAAGGACTAGCCACCCTGACTCAAAACCAAGAAAGTCTTGAGAGGATCATTGAAAGTCTTGAGAAAGGACTATTTGAGGATGTGATGCATAGGTCTCCCCTTTTTTTGATTTTTTTTTAATTTTTATAGTGTTTTGAGAATCCGGCCGATTTCATCGCGATGGTGGTTTGTGGATAGGGGTTGAGTCATGAAAAGTTGTTGTCGATTCCTTGATGAAATGCTTACTTGTGAAGCTAACATTGATTTTTAACAAAAATAACGGGCAAGCTAAGGAGCTCCCATAGTTCAAATTTCAGCCGGTTCCAACTGAATTGGCCAAAGGTTATCTTAATGGCCGGGAGTAGCTTCGAGGGTCCGAAATGCATGATTTTTGGCGACCGTCTGTAAAACAGGGTCTAGTTTGAAATAGACATGGAATGGCGCCATTTGGAATGACTCTCTTTGTAGTAGCTTCACGAAAAACACATGTTTCTAGCATTCGAAAAATGGAAAATGTTTTTTTTTGTGAAAGAAGTTGGAACCTTGCTTTGGGAACATTGTTTACAATCCCAAGATGTAGGGATGTGCCAAATTTGGGCATATTATCACAAACTATTCAACGAATGCGGCCATATCATTGCTCGTTTGGCTTGAAAGCCATGAATCTTTGTTCATGGTAGGTCGTTTTTGAGAACACCTTTTCAAGAAAACATCGGTATTCCAATTTTAATATTTTTACTAGTTGGTAGGCCACATTAGATGATGTGACTCAGATGTCTCCAATATTTTTTATTTTTTTTATTTTCTATGGTGTTTTGAAAATCTGACCAATTTCATCGCGGCGGCCGACCGTGGCTAGGAGTTGAATCATGCAAAGCTGTCGTCGATCCTTTTCCTACCCATGAGGCTAAAAATGTTTTTTAGCAAAAATAACAGGCAAGCTAAGGAGCACCTGCAGTTCAAATTTCAGCCGGTTCGAGCTGAATCGGCTGAAGGTTGTCTGAATGGCTGGGAGTAGCTATGAGGACCAGAAATGCATGATTTTTCGTGACCGTCCATAGAATAGGGTCTCCTTTGAGATAGACATAGAATGACGCCATTTGGAATGACTCTCTTTCTAGCCGCTTCATGAAAAAAACATGTTTTTAGCATTCAAGAAAATGGAAAATGGTTTTTTTGTGAAGCAAGTTGGAACCTCGCTTTCGCAACATTGTTTGGTATCCCAAGTTGTAGGCATGTGCCAAATTTGGGCATATTATCACAAACTATTCAACGAATGAGGCCATATCATTGCTCGTTTGGCTTGAAAGCAATGAATCTTCATTCATGGTAGGTCGTTTTTGAGAACGCCTTTTCAAGAAAACATCGGTATACCAAGTTTAATATTTTTGCTAGTTGGTAGGACACATTTGATGATGTGACGCGTAGGTCTCCCCTTTTTTATTTTTTTAAAAAATTTACGGTGTTTTCAAAATCCGGCCGATTTCGTCGCGGCGGCCGTCCGTGACTAGGGGTTGAATCATGCAAAGTTGTTGTCGATTCTTTGATGAAATGCCTACCTATGAAGCTAAAGTTGATTTTTACCAAAAATAATGGGCAAGCTAAGGAGCACCTGCAGTTCAAATTTTGGCCGGATCCAGCTGAATCGGCCAAAGGTTGTCTAAATTGCCGGGAGAGACTACGAGGGTCGGAAATGCATGATTTTGGGTGACCGTCCGTAAAATAGGGTCTACTTTGAGATAGACATGGGTTGCCACCATTTAGAATGACTCTCTTTGTAGCTGCTTCATGAAAAACATATGTTTTTAGCATTCAGAAAATAGAAAATATTTTTTTTGTTAAACAAGTTGGAACCTCGCTTTGGCAACATTGTTTGCCATCCCAAATGCAGCCATGTGCCAAATTTGGGCATTGATGTTTGCTTGAACTACGTAGGTATTTCCCCAAAGAGGAAGGGATGATGCAGCACAACAACGGTAGGTATTTCCCTCAGTGATGAGAGCAAGGATATCGAACCAGTAGAAGAACCACGCAACACCACGTAAACAACACCTGCACACAAAGAACAAATACTTGCAACCCGACGCAAGAGAGGGGTTATCAATCCCTCACGGGTAAAAATATAGGTAAAATTCTAGTAGTTTGGATAAATAGATCTCACGGGAACGCGACATAAAATAAATAAATAAAAATTGCAGCAAGGTATTTTTGTGTTTTTGGATTTATAGATCAAAAAATGAAAGCAAATAAAAATATATCTTAAAGGCAAATATAATAAAGAAGAGACCCGGGGGCCGTAGATTTCACTAGTGGATTCTCTCGAGAAAAATAGCATACGGTGGGAAAACAAATAACTGTTGAGCAATTGATAGAACTTCAAATAATCTTGACGATATCCAGGCAATGATCATTATATAGGCACGACTCCTACCTACATCTACTACTGTTACTCCACACATCGAACGCTATCCAGCATGCATCTACTGTATTAATTTCATGGAGAAACGGAGTAATGTAATAAGAACAGTGACATGATGTCGAAAAGATCTATTTATGAAGAAATAGACCCCATCTTGTTATCCTTAATACAATGATACCTACGTGTCGGTTCCCTTCTGTCACTGGGATCAAGCACCGTAAGATCGAACCATCACAAAGCACCTCTTCCCATGGCAAGAAAAATCGATCTAGTTGGCCTAACTAAACCAAAGATTCGAAGAGGAAATACGAGGCTATTAGTAATCATGCATATAAGAGATCAAAAGACTGAAATAACTTTCATGGATAAAAACATAGAGCTGATCAAAAACTCAAAATTCATCGAATCCCAACAAACACACCGCAAAAAGAGTTACATCAAATAGATATCCAAGAGACAATTGTATTGAGAATCAAGATAGAGAGAGAGAGAGAGAGAGAGGAAGCCATCTAGCTACTAACTACGGACCCGTAGGTCTACAGTGGACTACTCATGCATCATCGGAGAGGCACCAATGAGGATGATGACCCCTCTATGATGATGCCTAGATTGGATCTGGTGGTTCTGGAACTTGCGGTGGCTGGAATTGATTTTTGACGACTCCCCTAGGGTTTCTGGAATATTGTGGTATTTATAGAGCAAAGAGGTGATGCAGGAGGCGGCCGAGGTGGGCACAACCCACCTGGGCGCGCCTGGCCCCCCAGGCGCTCTTTGGTGGGTTGTGCTCCCCTCGGAGCTCCCCTGAGGTACTTTCTTGCCCAACAGGTGTCTTCTGGTCCTGAAAATTCCAAAAAAAGTTTTGCCGCGTTTGGACTCCGTTTGATATTGATTTCCTGCGATGTAAAAAACAAGCAGAAAACAGCAACTGGCGCTCGGCACTATGCGAATAGGTTAATTCCAAAAACTGATATAAAGTTGCTATAAAATGATTGTAAAACATCCAAGAATGATTATATAACAGCATGGAACAATCAAAATTATGTATACATTGGAGACGTATCAGCATCCCCAAGCTTATTTCCTACTCGTCCTCGAGTAGGTAAATGATAAAAACAGAATTTTTGATGTGGAATGCTGCCTAACATGTTCATCACTTTCTTTGTAGCATGGACATTTGGACTTTTATATGATTCAAAGCAATAGTCTAGTTTTAACATGAAGACTTTAATACTCAAGCATATCAACAAGCAACCATGTCTTTCAAAATGTCAACACTAAAGCAAATTATCCCTAGCCCATTATGCTCAATCATTGATCCATTCATGAAACACACTAGCATATTAGCTACACCCAATGCTCAAGTACGATCATAGTGCCTCTTAGTTGGTGCTTTATTAGAGAAGATGGAGACTCAAGTGAAATAAAAATTGCATAAAGTAAATAGAAAGGCCCTTCGCAGAGGGAAGTAGGGATTTGTAGATGTGCCAGAGCTCAAAGCAAAAAAGATAGAGATAAAACATTTTGGGTGGCATGCTTTTCCTGTCAACGAAAACAATCGAGTAGTTCCCAATACTTTCCATGCTAGATATATCATAGGCAGTTCTCAAACAGAAAATAAACTTTATTCCTTTTTCAACCATACTTTCACTTTTCATGGCTAACCATATCCACGAGTGCCTTCCATACCAACACTTTCCAAGGAATTTATTATTTGACAACATAAAATAAATACATTTTTTTCATTTTGGGACTGGGCATTCCTTATACATTTGTCGTACTCTCGTGCAATGACAAGTGAATAAACACTCATCTTGAGAATAACACATCTAGCATGGAAATATGTCAGCCACCCCCTACCATTTCATGAGCGGTACGAGCACACAAAAGATAAATTTATTTTTAAAATTAGAGATGGCACATACAAATTTGCTTAGAACAACACGGAAATACCGCACATAGGTAGGTATAGTGGACTCTTGTGGCAAAAACTGATTTAAAGTATTTTGGATGCACAAGTAGTGAGCATAATTAGTGCAAATGATAGCAAAAGATTGGGAGGCATCCAACCAAGAAACGAAAAATCTCATAAGCGAGCATTAAGCATAACTAACACCTAATAATGCACCACAAGTAGGATGTAATTTCATTGCATAACTATTGACTTTCGTGCTTGCATATGGAATCAAAAACCTTAACACCAATATTCTTACTAAGGCATAATTACTCATCAACGTGACTCACATATCACTATCATTATATCTCAAAACTATTACAAAGAATCAAGTTTATTTTGTCCAATGATGTTCATGAAAGTTTTAATTATATCCCTCTTGAATATCTATCAGTTTGGGACTAATTTCATATGTTGCTTTTGATAGATCAAACAAATCTAAGTGAACAATGTGAGCATGAAATTTTTTTCTTCTCTCAAAATAATTTAAGTGAAGCAAGAGATAATTTCTTGAAAAATAGTAAAGCACACCGTGCCAAAAAAAGATATAAGTGAAGCACTAGAGCAATTCCATAGCTCATAAAGATTTAAGTGAAGCATAGGGAGCAATTCTAACAAGTCATAGAATAATTTTAGCTCCCTCAACTAGGTGTGTCCAGAAAGTATAGATGACTTCAAACATAGAGCAAAACAAGCCAAGACTCATATCATACAAGACGCTCCAAGCAAAACTCATAATATGTGATGAATAAAAATATAGTTTCAAGTAAAATACCGATGGTTGTTAGAAGAAAGAGGGGATGCCAGTCGGGGGCATCCCCAAGCTTAGTTGCTTGATACTTCTTGGATATTATCTTGGGGTGCCTCGTACATCCCCAATCATAGCCTTTTGCTAATTCTTATTCCTGCATCCATCGCAATCTCACCCAAAACTTGAAAACTTCAATCACACAAAACTCAACAAAACCTTCATGAGATCCCTTAGTATAAGAAAGAAAATCACTACTTTAAGTATTGTTGCAAACCCATTCATATTTTGTTATTGTATTATATCTACTGTATTTTAACTTTTCCATGGCAAAAACTCTTCAAAGGAAACCATAGAATCATCAAAACAGCACATAACACAACGAAAACAGAATCTGTCCAAAACAGAACAGTCTGTAGTAATCATGGAACTTTGTATATTTCTGTAACTCCACAAATTCTGAAAAAATAGGAAAAAGTGGGAAATTTGTATATCAATCTTGTCTGAATAATTCAAAGCAAAAACACATTTCTGTGGTTTAAGAAAATATTTTTCTCAGCGCAAAAGTTTATGTTTTTCAACAAAATTGAATCAACTATCACCCAACATGATCCCAAAGGCTTTGCTTGGCACAAACACTAACTAAAACACCAAAAACACAATCATAAGAAAGGCATAATTGTGCAAACACTCGAGAACAGAAAGAAAAAGATGAAAATGATTTTATTCATTGGTTGCCTCCCAACAAGCACTATCGTTTTATGGCCCTAGCTAGGGCTAGATAATTTTAATGATGCTCACATGAAAGACAAGAATTAAAGCACAAATGAAGGATCATATAACATGTGACAAACACACTTAAGTCTAACATACATCCTATGCATAGGAATTTTATAAGCGAACAAATTATCAAGACAACAAATAGCTAGCAACTGCAAGGAAGAAGAATAAAACATAGACAATCTCAACATGAAGAGAGGTAACTTAGTAACATGAAAATTTCTACAACCATATTTTCCTCTCTCGTAATAATTACATGTAGGATCATAACCAAATTCAACAATATAAATATCATAAACAATATTCTCTTTATGATCCACATGCATAAAAAGTTGACACTCTTCCAAAATAGTGGGATTATCATCAAATAAATTCATGACCTCTCCAATCCCACTTTCATGAAAAACTTCATAAGATTGAACACTCTCCAAATAAGTGGGATTATTTTTGGCTAAAGTTGGCACTCTTCCAAACCCACTTTTAATATTATCCAAAGCATATTCATCATGGGGTTTAAATAAATTTTCAAGATCATAAGAATCATTATCACCCCAATCATGATCATTACAATAAGTAGTGCACATAGCAAAACAAGCATCCCCAAGCTTGGGGTTTTGCATATCACTAACACAATGGACATTCACGGGATTTATTACAATCATGCTTTTCATTCAAGGAGCTATCATAAATCACTTTATAAATTCCTTCATTTAACTCTTCATCACAATTTCAGATTCATAAATATCAACCAAAACATTATAAAGATAATCTAGTGAACTTAATTCACTATCATTTGGTTCATCATAATTGGATCTTTTGAAAATATTAGCAAGTGGATGAGGATCCATATCAATAGATTTTTAGCAATCAAAGATGAAAGCAAATAGAAGGCACATGGCAGCACAAGCCAACATGAGATCTGACGAGAAAATGGCAAACGAAAAGGACGGCGAATAAAACGGCAAATTTTTGTGAAGTGGGGGAGAGAAAAACGAGAGGCAAATGGCAAATAATGTAAATTGCAAGGAGATGAGATTTGTTATTAGGAACCTGGTAGATGTTGATGATGTCTTCTCGGCAACGGCGCCAGAAATTCCTTTTGATGTTGCTTGAAATAATTTGGTATTTCCCAAGAGGAAGGGGTGATGCAGCACGGCAAAGGTAGGTATTTCCCTCAGTGATGACACCAAGGTTATTGAACCAGTAGGAGAACCATGCAACACCTCGTAAATAGCACCTGCACACAAAGAACAAATACTTGCAACCCGACGTAAGAGAGGGGTTGCCAATCCCTCATGGGTAAAAAGATAGGTAAAATTGTAGTAGTTTGGATAAATAGATCTCGTGGGAAAGCGAGATAAAATAAATAAATAAAAATTGCAGCAAGGTATTTTTGTGTTTTTGGATTAATAGATCTGAAAATAAAATAAAGTAAAATAGACCTCGAAGGCAAATATAATAAAGAAGAGACCCGGGGGCTGTAGATTTCACTAGTGGCTTCTCTCGAGAAAAATAGCATACGGTGGGTAAACAAATTACTGTTGGGCAATTGATAGAACTTCAAATAATCATGACGATATCCAGACAGTGATCATTATATAGGCATCATGTCCAAGATTAGTAGACCGACTCTTGCCTGCATCTACTACTATTACTCCACACGTCGACCACTATCCAACATGCATCTGGTGTATTAAGTTCATGGAGAAACAGAGTAATGCAATAAGAACGATGACATGATGTAGACAAGATCTATTTATGTATAAATAGACCCCATCTTGTTATCCTTAATAGCAATGATACATATGTGTCAGTTCCCCTTTTGTCTCTGGGATCAAGCATCGTAAGATTGAACCCATCACAAAGCACCTCTTCCCGTGGCATGAAAAATCAATCTAGATTGCCTAACTAAACCAAAGATTCCAAGAAGAAATACGAGGATATAAGTAATCATGTATATAAGAGATCAAAGACTCAAATAACTTTCATGTATAAAAACATAGATCTGATCATATACTCAAAGTACATCAGATCCCAACAAACACACCGCAAAAAGTGTTACATCAAATAAATCTCCAAGAGACCATTGTATTGAGAATCAAGAGAGGGAGAGGAAGCCATCTAGCTACTAACTATAGACCTGTAGGTCTACAATGAACTACTCACGCATCATCGGAGAGGCACATATGAGGATGATGAACCCCTCTGTGATGGTGTCTAGATTGGATCTGGGGGTTCTGGAACTTGTGGCGGCTGGAATTTATTTTAGACGACTCCCTTAGGGTTTCTGGAATATCAAAGTATTTATGGAGCAAAGAGGCGGTGCGGGAGGCGGCCGAGGTGGGCACAACCCACCTGGGCGCGCTTGGGCCCCAAGGCACGCCCTAGTGGGTTGTGCTCCACTCGGAGCTCCCCTCACGTACTTTCTTGGGCCAACAGGTGTCTTGTGGTCCAGAAAAAAACCACAAAAAGTTTCATTGCGTTTGGAATCCGTTTGATATTAATTTCCAGCGATGTAAAAAACAAGCAGAAAACAACAACTGGCACTGGGCACTATGTCAATAGGCTAGTCCCAAAAAATGATATAAAATGGCTATAAAATGATTGTAAAACATCCAAGAATGATAATATAACAGCATGAATACTTCATAAATTATAGATTCGTTGGAGACGTATCAGGCATATTATCACAAACTATTCAACGAATGCGGCCATAGCATTGCTCGTTTGGCTAGAAAGCCATGAATCTTCGTTCATGGTAGGTCGTTTTTTAGAACCTTTTCAACAAAACATTGGTATTCTAAGTTTAATATTTTTGCTAGTTGGTAGGCCAGAATTGAAGATGTGACGCGGAGGTCTCCATTTTTTTCGAATTTTATGATGTTTTCAAAATCCGGCCTATTTCGTTGCGGCGACCATCCGTGGCTAGGGTTTGAATCATGCAAAGCTATTGTCGATTCTTTGATGAAATGCATACCTGTGAAGCTAAAATTATTTTTAGCAAAAATAATGGGCAAGATTAGGAGCACCCGCAGTTCAAATTTCAGCCGGTTCCAACTGAATCAGCCAAAAATATGAAGTAATAAAGAAAGAGAGGTTTTCACATATAAATATATTATCTTGGACATCTTTTATGATTGTGAGCACTCACTAAAATATGACATGGTAAAAAGTTGATGTTGGACAAGGAAGACAACGCAATGGGTTATGTTTTCTTATATCCAAAATAAATTATATTGTCATGGATCATCCAACATGTTGAGCTTGCCTTCCCCCTCATGCTAGCCAAATTATTTGCACCAAGTAGAGATACTACTTGTGCTTCCAAACATCCCTAAACCCAGTTTTGCCATGAGAGCCCACCATATCTACCTATGGATTGAGTAAGTTCCTTCAAGTAAGTTGTCATTGTTGCAAGCAATAAAAATTGCTATCTAAATAAGTATGATCTATTAGTGTGGAGAAAATAAGCTTTATACGAGCTTGTGATATGGAAGAAATAAAAGCGACGGACTGCATAATAAAGGTCCCTATCACAAGTGGCAATATAAACTGACGTTCTTTTGCATTAAGATTTTGTGCATCCAACCATAAAAGCACATGACAACCTCTGCTTCCCTCTGCGAAGGGCCTATCTTTTATTTTTACCTTCTACCCTTATACAAGAGTCATGGTGATCTTCACCTTTCCTCTGCAAAGCACTATGTGTTGGAAAGATCCTGATATATATACCCAATTGGATGTAGGTTTTCATAAAGAATTATTGTTGACATTACCCTTGAGGTAAAAGGTTGGGAGGCAAAACTATAAGCCCCTATCTTTCTCTGTCTCCGACTAAAACTCCGTACCCATAAGTATTGTGTGAGTGTTAGCAATTGTGAAAGATAAAATGATAGTTGAGTATGTGGACTTGCTGAAAAGCTCTTATATTGACTCTTTCCGATGTTATGATAAATTGCAATTGCTTCAATGACTGAGATTATAGTTTGCTACTTTTCAATAAAGTTTCTGCTTCATACTTTACATTGTGAATAGATTGTTACTTTAGTATAAGAAATTATATGACAATATATATGTTGTTGTTCTAAGAATTACCATGATGCCCTCATGTCCGTATTTTATTTTATCGACACCTCTATCTCTAAACATATGGACATATTTTTCGATTTCGGCTTTCGCTTGAGGACAAGCGAGGTCTAAGCTTGGGGGAGTTGATACGTCCATTTTGCATCACGCTTTTATATCGATATTTATTGCATTATGGGCTGTTCCTACACATTATGTCACAATACGTATGCCTTTTCTCTCTTATTTTGCAAGGTTCATATGAGGAGCGAGAATGCTGACACCTAGAATTCTGGGCTGGAAAAGGAGCAAATATTAGAGACCTATTCTGCACAACTCCAAAAGTCCTGAAACTCCACGAAAGTCAGTTTTGGAATATATTAAAAATATTGGGTGAAGAAAGCACCAGAGGGGGCCACCCACTGTCCACAAGGGTGGAGGGCGCGCCCTACCCCCCTGCCTCATGGGCCACCTGGCAGCCTCCCGATGCCCATCTTCTGGTATATGGTGTCTTTTGCCCTGGAAAAAAATCATAAGGAAGCTTTCAGGACGAAGCACCGCCGTCTCGAGGCGGAACCTTGGAGGAACCAATCTATGGCTCCGGTGGAGCTTTTCTACTGGGGAAACATCCCTCCGGGAGGGGGAGATCGTCACCATCGATCCTCTCATCGAGAGGGGGTTAATCTCCATCAACATCTTCACCAGAACCATCTCCTCTCAAATCCTAGTTCATCTCTTGTATCTGATCTTTGTCTCAAGACCTCAGATTGGTACCTGTGGGTTGCTAGTAGTGTTGATTACTCCTTGTAGTTGATGCTAGTTAATTTATTCGCTGGAAGATCATATGTTCAGATCCTTTAGGCATATTAATACCCCTCTGATTATGAACATGAATATGATTTGTGAGTAGTTAAGTTTGTTCCTGAGGACATGGGAGAAGTCTTGCTATAAGTAGTCATGTGAATTTGGTATTCGTTCGATATTTCGATGAGATGTATGTTGTCTCTCCTCTAGTGGTGTGATGTGAATGTCGACTACATGACACTTCACCATTATTTAGGACTAGGGGAAGGCATTGGGAAGTAATAAGTAGATTATGGGTTGCTAGAGTGACAGAAGCTTAAACCCTAGTTTATGTGTTGCTTCGTAAGGGGCTGATTTGGATCCATATGTTTCATGCTATGGTTAGGTTTACCTTAATTCTTCTTTTGTAGTTGCAGATGCTTGCGAGACGGGTTAATCATAAGTGGGACGCTTGTCCAAGGAAGGGAAGTACCCAAGCACCAGTCCACCCACATATCAAATTATCAAAGTAATGAACGCGAATCATATGAGCTTGATGAAAACTAGCTTGTCGATAATTCCCATGTGTCCTCGGGAGTGCTTTGCTTTATATAAGAGTTTGTCCAGGCTTGTCCTTTGCTACAAAAAGGATTGGGACACCTTGCTGCACCTTGTTTACTTTTGTTACTTGTTACCCGTTACGAATTATCTTATGACAGAACTATCTGTTACCGATAATTTCAGTGCTTGTAGAGAATATCTTACTGAAAACCGATTGTCATTTCCTTCTGCTCCTCCTTGCGTTCGACTGTCTTACTTATCGAAAGAAATATGACAGATCCCCTATACTTGTGGTTCATCAGGTAGCCATGGAAACCTTGGACCAGAGGGGAGGCTCTCCTCCCATCTAGGGGGAGTCCAAGGAAGAAGAAGGAGGGGGGGGGGGGTTCTCTCCCCCTCTCTCCCGGTGGCTCTCCTCCCATCATGACGGCGATCTACACCAACAACTTCACCGCCGTCATCACCAACTCTCTCCCCCTCTATGCAGCGGTGTAATACCTCTTCTCCCCGGTATAATCCGTACTTGAACAAGCTGCTTTATGCCACATATTATTATCCAATGATGTGTGATACATCTCCAACGTATCTATAATTTTTTATTGTTTCATGCTATTATAGTATCAATCTTGGATGTTTTATATACACCTTCAAGCAATTATATATCTTTTTTGGCACTAACCTATTAACTTAGTGCCCGGTGCCAGTTGATGATTTTTGCCTGTTTTTAGTTTTCAGAATATCAGTACCAAACGAAGTCCAAATGGCACAAAACTTTTTGGATATTTTTTGGTAATAAGAGACCCTGGAAGCTTCGATTGGGGACAAGAAAATGGATCAGTGGCCCACGAGGCACTGGGGGGAAGGGTGTTCCCTAGTGGGTTGTGGGGCTCATGTGGCTCCATTTAACCTAACTCCACTTCTATAAATTCTCTAAAATCAGGAAACCAATAGTGGAGTCCACGAAATACTTTCTCCGCCACCGCAAGTTCAAGTTATTGAAAGATCCCATCTGGAGGAATTTTTTGTCACTCTGCTACAGGGGGATTCAATCACGGAGGGGCTATACATCACCCATGCTACCCTTCCGATGATGCATTAGTAGTTTACCACATACCTACGGGTCCATAGTTAGTAGCTAGATGGCTTCTTCTCTTTATTTAATCTTCAATACAGTGTTCTCCCCGATTTTCTTTAAGTTCTATCTGATGTAATCACTTTTTGGGGTGTGTTTCTTGGGATTCGATGAATTGTGAGTTTACGACCAGAGCTATCCGTGAATATTATTTGAGTTTTTCTGAACTCTTTTATGCATGATTGTTATAGTGATGTCGCTTGAAGCTAGGTCGGTATTTCCCCAAAGAGGAAGGGATGATGCAGCACAGTGGTGGTAGGTATTTCCCTCAGATATGAAACCAAGGTTATTGAACTAGTAGGAGACCCAAGCAACACAACGTAAACAGCCCCTGCACACAAGAACAACACCTCGCAACCCGACGTGTTAAAGGGGTTGTCAATCCCTTTCGGGGTACGGTGCCTCAAGATAGGCAAATAACGTGAGGTAAATTTGTAGATAGGATAAATAGATCATGGAACAAATAAATTGCGACAAGGTATTTTTGTATTTTTTTGGTTTAAGATCTGAAGATAAACGCAAGGAAAAAGTAGATCGCAAGGCAAATATATGAGAAAGAAGACCCGGGGGCCATAGGTTTCACTAGTGGCTTCTCTCGAGAAAAATAGCAAACGGTGGGTGAAAAAATTACTGTTGGGCAATTGGTAGAACTTCAACTAATCATGACGATATCCAGGCAATGATCATTACATAGGCATCACGTCCAAGGTTAGTAGATCGACTCCTGCCTGCATCTATTACTATTACTCCACACATCGACCGCGATCCAACATGCATCTAGTATATTAAGTTCATGGAAAAACAGAGTAATGCAATAAGAACGATGACATGATGTAGACAAGATCCGTTTATCTATTGCGGCAGATATGGATCTCGTCTTTTTATCCTTAGTAGCAACGATACATACGTGTCGGTTCCCTTTCTGTCACTGGGATCAATCACCGTAAGATCGAACCCACTACCGGGCACCTCTTCCCATTACAAGATAAATAGATCAAGTTGGCCAAACAAAACCCAAATATCGGAGAAGAAATACGAGGCTATAAGAGATCGCGCATATAAGAGATCAAAGAACTCAAATAACTTTCATGGATACAAAAAGATATAACTGATCATAAACTCGAAGTTCATCAGAGCCCAACAAACACACCACCAAAAAGACTTACATCATATGGATCTCCAAGATATCATTGTATTGATAATCAAGAGAGAGAGAGAGGAAGCCGTCTATCTACTAACTACGGACCCGAAAGTCTACAAAGAACTACTCACGCATCATCGGAAAGGCACCAATGGAAGTGGTGAACCCCTCTGTGATGGTATCTAGATTGGATCTCGTGGTTCTGGATTCTGCGGCGGCTGGATGAAAATTTCGTTGACTCCTCTAGGGTCTCTGGAATATTGGGGTATTTATAGAGCAAAGAGTCGGTCCAGGGGCATCCAAGGTGGGCACAACCCCACAGGGCGCGCCGGGGCCTCCTGGCGCGCCCTGGTGGGTTGTCCCATCCTCGGGACTCCCCCTAGGTGCAACCAGGGCCCGTTGTGTTCCTTCTGGCCCATACAAAATTATTGTAAATTGGTGTGGCATTTGGACTCCATCTGATATTGATTTCCTGCGATGTAAAAACATGTAGAAAACAGCAACTGGGACTTGGCACTATGTCAATAGGTTTTGACCAAAAATAATATAAAATGACTATAAAATGATTATAAAACATCCAAGATTGATAATAAAACAACATGGAATAATCAAAAATTATAGATATGTTGGAGACGTATCATATAGCATCATATTTCTCTCTGATCTATTGATTGTCCAACTAGATTGATTTTTCTTATAATGGGTTCGATCTTGTGGTGCTCAATCCCAGTGGCAGAAGGGGACATGAGACATATTGTATAGTTGCTATTAAGGGTAAAAATATGGGGTTTATTCATACGTGAGTTTATCTTGTCTATATCATGTCATCTTGCTTAAGGTGTTACTCCAATTTTTATGAACTTAATACACTAGATGCATGCTTGATAGCGGTCGATGTGTGGAATAAGAGCAGTAGATGCAGCCAGGAGTCGGTCTACTTGTCTCAGACATGATGCCTATATACATGATCATTGCCTTGGATATCGTCATAATTATTTGCTTTTCTATTAATTGCCCAACAGTAATTTGTTTACCCACCGTATTCTATTTTCAAGAGAGAAGCCTCTAGTGAAAATTATGGCCCCCATGTCTATCTTTTATCATATATAAAAACCTAAAATACCTTGGTACATTTTTATTTAATTTATTTTATTTTGTATTTTTGTTCGATCTATCTATCAAATACCATACAATTCAATATTGCTTGTAACCGTCGAGGGATTGACAACCCCTTGTTCGCGTTGGGTTGCAAGGATTTGTTGCTTGTGTGCAGGTGCTACTAACAAGTTGTTGATTGGTTCTCCTATTGGATTGATAACCTTGGTTCTTAACTGAGGGAATTACTTATCTCTACTGTACTACATCATCCTCTCCTCCTCGGGGAAATCCCAACGTAGTTTACAAGCAGTAGGAAGAATTTCTGGCGTCGTTGCCGGTTAGACATCATTAACATCTATCAAGTACATACGCATAAACTTTTCTCCTTGCATTTACTTTATTTTCCATTTGCCTCTCATTTTCATCTCCCCCACTTCTAAAAAAGTTTTTACAATTGTTTGCCTTTTTTCTTGTTAGCTTGTTTGCTTGATTTTTTGTCTTCATGTCAACACTTATAAATAGAAAAAGAAATAAGAAAAAAAAGATGGATCCTAATCCTCTTGCTTATCTTTTCAAAAGATCCAATTATGATGAAACAATTGATAGTGAGTTGAGTGCACTAAATCATCTTTACGAAGTTTTGCTTGAAATTCATGAATCTGAGAACTGTGATGAAGTGTTAAAAGAAGAAACTTATAAGGTGATTCTTCATAGCTCCTTGAATGAAAAGCACGATTGCAATGATATTATTATAATATCTATTAATGTCAATTGTGTGAATGATATGCAAAATCCCAAACTTGGGGATGATGATTTTGTTATGTCCACTACTTATTGCAATAATCATGATTGGGTGATAATGGTTCTCATGATCTTGAAAATTTATTTAAGCCTCCTGATAAATATGTTTGCAATAATATTGAAAGTGGGTTTGGAAGAGTGTCAACTCTAGGTAAAAATAATCCCACATATTTGGAGAGTTTTCAATCTTATGAAAAATTTATAAAGGTGGTGAGGTCGTGACTTCAGTTGATGTTAATCCCACTATCTCAGAAGATTACAAAACTTTTATGCATGAGGATCATGAAGAGAAAATTTTCTATAATGCTGAATTTGATTATGATCTTACATGTAATTGTTATGAGAGAGGAAAATGGTTGTAGAAATTTTCATATTACTAAATTACCTCTCATCATGTTGAGATTTTCAATGTTTTATTCCTGTACTTTGCATATGCAAGATATTTCGTGTCTTGATAATTTGTTTTCCTATAAAATACCTATGCATAGGAAGTATGCTAGAATTAAATATGTGTGTCACATGTTTTATGATGCTGTAACATCTCAAAATTCTAAATTTTGGAATGTTATATTAAATAAATGATTATGATTGTTTGTTTGATTGTTGTGTGATTGATTGAGTGAAATCGAGTGGAAATTTAAACTTTTTGAAAGTTGAATGAGACGGAATAAAAGGACTTTCCCAAAACTTTCATCTTGCATTTTGATCTCCATGAATTCAAATTCATCACAAAACCCTATAGTGAAGATAATATGACTTCTTCCATTTAAAGAAATGAAAAGGGGTTCCGAAGAAGATTTGAATTCCAATTGAAAATAGTCCAACTCAAAAACTTTATGCCACTCAAGAATTTTCATGAGAGAAGATAATAGGACTTCTTCAAATTATATGAAATAGGGTGAGAAGTAATGATGACCACTTTTAAAACTTATTCGAATCCTTTTGGAGAGTTTTTCCTTTGAGTTTGAAATTCATTTATTCAAATAAAATAAAAGAGAGAGGATAATATGACTTCCTCAATTATAAGAGAGTTGGAGAAATTATTAGAATACTATTTGGTGTTCTTCAAGTTTATTTGGTATTTATATTATTTGCAAAAAGCAAATTAATTGCATTAGGACTAATATTTTCAAACTTATGTGATCTGGAATTAATGTTCATTGTGCTCTATATATTCATTAGTGCTTTTAGAAGTTTACTAAACCATATGCTCGTGCGTTGCAACGGGAAAAATTGATGTTTTGTGCAAACATAATGTCCCACAATACCAGATTCACTATGAAGAACATGTTGCAACGTAGCATCCTTCTATAAAATAAACATAAAAAATATGTTGCGATTTAGCCGTGTTCATATTTTCTTTGCCGGGCATAATCTCCCACTGATTTCATTTAAGTATAATATTTTTTCATGGCATTTAAGTATAATCCTTTTATTAATTACTATGATGTCCTCACCTGTTTTAGTTGGGAATCAAGTCCTTCCTTTTCTAATTTAGTAGCCCCAACATATTGAAGCCTATAGATCCTTCCTTCTAATTATCCTACCTTTTTACCTCAAATCCTTCATGTAGAATTTATTAAGACCGCAATCTTTCTTTTAGTTATTCCACCGGTTTACCCATATTCTTTCTTTAATTAGTCACATCCTTTTAAATATTCTGTTTAAGCCCACAATCCTTCCTTTATTAGCATATTTGCTTAGTTAGCTTGCCCTAAACATGATGACTGTCACTCATATATTTAGAGTGGGTTGGGATTAGTAAATGTAAAAGATGCATAAGTCGTTGGTTGTTACATCGAAGAGCTAGACAGGAGGTCCTAAGTTCAATTCCCACAATGTTGATTTATATTGACCCAATTATTTTTTGTGGTCTCTATGAAATCCCATAAAAGGCCCATCAACATACAAGTACCTGGCCCAGATCGCTTAGCGTGTGTAAATCAAACGAAAAGGACTAAACCAAACCAAGAATACATATTCCCTTTAATAGTAGGTATAGATGTGGTATTTTTAGAAATTCGTTTGAATTTGTTTGGATCAAAAATGTTTTTCTGTAAGAAAAAAACAAAAGCGCGCGCACGCACACGCACGCATGCGCTCAGGCCTAGGAGCCCGGTCAGCCACTGGCCAAATTGGCAAGGCCTGCCCCACGCGTCCAATTTCCTTCGCATCGGCCGCCCGCCCTCACTTGCATTTCCCCGCTCCCACTAACCGGTGGGAGCCCCCACCTTATCATCCCCAACCTCCCGCATAGAGCACACGAGGGACGCTGCGCTCGCCTCCCACCACCACCACTGACCGGTGGGACCCCATCCCTGTCGCCCCCATCCTCCCATGCCAGCTACGAGACAAGCTCGACATGCGCTCGTCTGCAACTGTCGGCGACGCCTCTCGTGATAGGCCTTATCCGCTAGCCAATGAAGCCTCTACCACGCCTATAATACCCTCAGTCAGTGGTGGATCTCAGGTAGGGGGTCTCGAACTATGCGTCTAAGGTTTGATGGTAACAGGAGGCGGGGGACATGATGTTTACCCAGGTTCGGGCCCTCTCTATGGAGGTAATACCCTAGTTCCTGCTTGATTGATCTTGATGAATATGAGTATTACAAGAATTGATCTACCACGAGATCGTAATGGCTAAAACCCTAGAAGTCTAGCATGTATGATTAAGATTTCCTCTACAGACTAAGCCCTCTGAATTATACAGACACCCGAGGGGACTAGGCTTGTACAAAGTCGGTTACAGAGAAAGGAATCTCATATCCGGGCGCCAAGCTTGCCTTCCACGCCAAGGAGAGTCCCATCCGGACACAGGTGAGAGTCTTCGGTCTTGTATCTTCACAGCCCATTAGTCCAGCCCATGTCAATAGGCCGGACGCCCGAGGACCCCTTAATCCAGGACTCCCTCAGTAGCCCCCGAACTAGTCTTTCAATGACGATGTGTTCGGCACGCGGATTGTCTTCGGCATTGCAAGGCGGGTTCCTCCTCCGATTACTTCAAAGTACCTGACTTAAAGAGCAGTATTCGGCTTTCCATTTAATGTCATGCCCATCGGCTTCCACACCTTCATGACTTCATCTTCCACGTGTCGAGCGAATATGAGAGGTCGGAGTATTTTTGCACATATCACCCTGACCATGTAAGAAAGGCGTCTATTTAAAGGGATTGGGATTTTCACATCCATTCCACACCAAGCGAGGAATCCTCAGACTTGCTAGGAGAAACCATTCCAACATGGCTAGCGCTCCCAACTCTTCCTCCCGCCCCCACGGCCCCGAAAAAGGCAATTTGGAGAAATGTTCCGTATCCCACAGTCAGCTAGTGAAGCTGCAGACATGGGGATTTTTTCCCCACGGATCTAGTCCACGTTCGAGCAGGATTGACTTCCTTCGATGGTGGGGCTCAGGCGGAGAATTTCCCCAATCCATCCAGGGGGAACGAGTGTGCTTTGTTCCCTACTTGTTGAGAGGCGTTGGATTTCCAATCCACCCGTTCCTCTGAGGGCTTCTGGAGTATTATGGCCTCCAACTGCACATCACGGGTTACGTTGCCCTTTGTGAGCTATTCCTGGGTTGTGAGGACCATTTTGAATTATGGAGGAAACTATTCTGCCTCGTCCCTCGTAGCCAAGAGGGATCAATATTTGAAGTGGGCGGAGCCGAGGTATGGCGCATCACCGGGACCGGATACCTGTCCGGCACGCCGAAGAAGGCATCCGAAGAGTGGCCTTCCGAATGGTTCTATATCGATGAGATCACCCTTCCTGACCAAGTCCGAATGGGTCTTCCCGAATTTTCAAGCGTTCCATTGAAGAAACGCCACAGCTGGAGCCCTCGGAGCCTCGAGGAGGAAGATAGCACGGAAGTCCGTCAATTAATGAGCAAGATAAAGACGCTCGCCCAGTCCGGATTATCAATAGTCGAGGTAATGGCGACTTCCATAGTACGAGGTGTTCACCCACTCCAATACAGAAGGCTTCCCATGTGACACTATAATATGGAAGAAGACACCTCCCGTTGCGGTCGGAACGGTCCGGACTCCCCCTCCGCTTTGGCCAAAATACTGGCTGAACTATATAAAAGGGAGAAAGAGGAATTCATTCGTATTAAGCACCAAGAAGGATTTTCCATGTACAATCCTCCTAGCTGGGTGAGTTCCAATCCCACTTACTCTAATCAATCTACTCCCTGAGTCACTTTCCATGGACATTAATCCGTCCATTTGTAACAGGAATGGCGGAAGATCACCAAGGGGCTCCACAACCCCACCCCACAGCCAGAGGACCACAACCAGGACCTTGACCCTAGATTCGAAGAGGATCCAGATATATTCGTGGAGCACGAGGATGGGGTGTTCTACCAGGCGAGTTATGACGGCACGGAAGTGGCCATCACCGCCGACTATCCCGGTCTTCTTCCTGCTTCACACGTAAGTAATCAGGAGACATCTCCTCCGAAAAAGCTTCCTCATTCTGCCTCACCCACCGCACTATCTCGTGCTCCAAAGGGGAGGCGCTCGGCCCACCATCCTACACCAAAGGCGACTCCAAAGAGAGCGATACCCACACCGGGCAAGCTTTCGAAGAGGAAGGCAAGCGAAGACACATCGGATCCGTCATCAAAGAGGTATGGCTTTGTAAATATGCTCTTTGGCAGTCACATCCAACTGTGACATTATCCGTTAGTGTTTTATCAGGAAGAGCGTTTGCCGGACTATGTCCGGGAGTCCTGCCAGTCACAATCCCAATAGCCGAGTTCCAGACCCTGTCGTAACGACGAGGGCTGATACGGGAGTGCCGCCAGATTTTCCTTTGTCAGAGGATTCAAATGATGTGTCCGTCACAAACCCGGAAGTGGAGAGCGTCATGAACCATCGGCGCCAAAGGACCGCTCTTCGCGACCCCGGCTTTACAAAGAGGCATTCAATGCCTTCAGCTCAGCTGATGCATATATCTAAGCTGCTCGAGACGGGCTTGCCAGAGCCACAGACCAATATTTG
This sequence comes from Triticum dicoccoides, assembly GCF_002162155.2. Classification (NCBI taxonomy): domain Eukaryota; kingdom Viridiplantae; phylum Streptophyta; class Magnoliopsida; order Poales; family Poaceae; genus Triticum; species Triticum dicoccoides. The sequence continues at coordinate 248,291,325 of NC_041387.1, read as the reverse complement.
AAAGATATTCGGGTGAGCTCACATTATATACCAGTAGCCCCCGAGACTTGAAGCAGTTGATTCAGCTGATTTAAGGATCATTGTGAAACCAGGTGCTTAAGGAGAAGAACAACATGTTGTCTCAAGAGCTAGAAAAGTGTGAGACCCAGCTAGCTTCTGCGACAGCCAAACTGGAGAAATCCAAGAAGGCATCGCCTGGTAATGTGTCCCTCCATCGAGAAAAACAGAATTATATACCAGCAATGCTAACACAGTTGCATATCTTATGGCGAGATCGTCAGATTACCCGGGAGAGGCACCAGGAGTCGCACGAACGAGTGAACAACAAGCCAAAAGGCAACTGGCCGTGGGCGAACATATACTGACACGGGTCAGGCAGGAGAAAAACAAACTCTAGGATTCCAACACCCATCTGGGCGAGGAACTGATAGATGTGCGGGCCCAGTTGGCTGATTCCGTGAAGGAAAATAAGAGGCTGCGAGGCAGCATATTTAGTATGTGTTCAAACTTACCTCTGTGTAATTCAGCGAGGAAAGGAACTGACAGAGTTATGTCTGTAGGTATTCTGACTGGCCGTCCCGAAGAGGAGATGTTCGAATCTTCGGGCGATCTGCTACAAGAGCTGTCGCAAATGCACGAGCGAGCTCGGCAGGCGATGCGAAGTGTTTCCAAGGCCTTATGGCCATCCGCTTCCCCTCCAGGAAGTATGGAGGAGCTAGTACAACTATTTAAGGGAGCGCTGCGCCGTTTCCGATTATGGAAGATATGGGCCTGCCGGGAAGGTGCGCGAGAGGCCCGGGCCATGGTGAAAACACGGTATACCAAGCTTGATCCGAATCATATGGCCCGGGTCGGACCTTTAGGGTCAGATTGAAGAGAAATTCCCGTTAGTTTGGTATATGTGCAGGTAAAAGCAGCCGCAAAATATTCTCAACAGGATTGTAAGCTAGACAACCTGTTGGACGACATAGAAGAGGAAATTTTTGAGTCCAAGTCACTATGTACTTTCCTTGACATATTTGTCCCTAGCCGGATTGTAAAACAATTGTCATGGCAGACCTTTTCGCTTCGACCTCTGGACCCAAGAGTGTGGAGTGTTTCTGAATACCTGAGCGGCAAAATAAACCGGGGTATGCATGGAAACCAGACATAGGGGTCATAGTTGCTTGAACAGACAAGTTGTATCTGGCTAGCTATGTTATATTACATTGTGATTGTAAGAAACATCTTCCAGAGAGAATAGTTCCGTTCAGGGTTCCTTTCCCTGGGTGACCATGCCTTACCGTCCATGCCCGAACTATGATTGAAAAATCGTAGTATACATAACATCTGGGGGTTCATAGTGCAATGAGTAAAAAACATCTATAGTCCGCCAACTGAATATTCCCTTAAGAACGCTAGCTTTCGGCTTCACCCTATCTGAGGTACACATCCGGATGACCCGGCAGTAATAATCGCAAAGGTGCCCCCTTTATGCCCTAGCCGAACTAATGGGAACATAGGGCATAAGCACAGGAGCCAGGCAACCCAGCTTGGCCAAAACTTAACTCATATCGATGTATATAATGGCAAAGAAAAGGTACATATACGGAAAAGACACATATGTGGTGAGCTTAATGCTTGGAAAATAATAATAATAAGCTTCTGTACAAGAAGCCCCCAGGTATAATGGACGTACATGTTTGAGGATGTGTACGTTGTAGGTGCATGGTTTAGGCACTAAAAAAAGAAAAAGCGAAAAGAGAGGGAAAAAATAATGGAAACAAAAAGGAGAAGGAGACGAACAAAGAGTTCGGCGCTAGGCATAGAATCTTCGGAGTCTGGCCGCGTTCCATGGGTTCGCCTCTAGTCGATTGTCTGATGCATCACGCAGGCGGTACACTCCTCCAGTGAGAACTTCGTCAATGATGAAGGGACCCTCCCACTTGGGCTTGAGTAGAACGAGTTCGCCAACATTATAAGTCTTGGCCCGCACTTCTCTGCTTTGATATCTGGTGTGTTAATCTGATTATGAATACATCTTTAAAGTACTCCGGTAGCGCTTTTCTTGTAGAGTTCTCCGTCGTGAACCTTGTAGGCTTTCGAGCGTCGGACAATGCGACGCGCCTCATTCTGATCCTCAGGGAGTTATCGCCTATTAAGGTAGGCTAATAAGGGTTCGCTCCATGGGGCAATGACTGCCATGATAAGATGGGACGACGGTGTTATTTCGGTGGCTGAGCCCCCGATGATATCGGAGTGTTCGGAATCTGGGGTTATAGTCGGATCCGGACTAGTGTTGCCGCTCTCCCCTTGCCACACCACGGATGGCTTGAAGAGCCTTTCTAGAAAGATGTTAGGTGGGACGGGGTCGCGCTTGGCGCTGATGCGAGCAAGTACACCCGCCACTTGATTACTTTCTTGAGCCACATGATGAAACTCGAGCCCCTCGAACCGAGCCGACATTTTGAAAACGGCATTACGGTAAGCCGCCATCTTCGGATCTTTGGCCTTGAAATCTCCATTTATTTGATATATTACGAGGTTTGAATCCCCGCGCACCTCCAGGCATTGTATGCCCATGGAGACAGCCATCCGAAGACCATGCAATAAGGCCTCGTATTCGGCTGCATTGTTGGAGTCTGTGTATAATATTTGGAATACTGAACTGTATCTCCAGTAGGGGATGTTAGGACAACGCCCGCTCCTAAGCCTGCCAGCATTTTGGATCCGTCGAAGAGCATGACCTAGTTGGAATATGTGTCGTACTCTTTAGGGAGTTCAGCCTCTGTCCATTGAGCGACAAAGTCGGCCGGTACTTGGGATTTAATGGCCCGACGCGGTCTGTATGTTATGTCGAATGGGAGGAGCTCAATGGCCCACTTGGCAATCAGGCCCGTGGCATCGCGGTTGTTTATTATCTCATTGAGTGGTACTTCGGAGGCCACCGTGATTGAGCACTCTTGAAAGTAGTGTTGTAGCTTCCGGGATGCCATGAAGACCGCGTATGCTATTTTTTGGTAATGAGGGTACCGGTATTTGCATGGTGTGAGGACAGTGGACACGTAGTATACCGGCTTCTAAAGCGGGAATTTGTGTCCATCCTCCTTTTTGTTCAACGACGAGCACTGCACTCACGACCTGGTGTGTTGCCGATATGTATAATAACATGGGTTTGCCGACATTCAGTGCGGCCAGGATTGGGTTGCTCGCTAAATGAGCCTTTATTTCTTCCAGTCCGGCCGTTGTTGCGTCCGTCCACTCGAAGTGGTCGGTGCGTCGGAGAAGGCGATAAAGTGGCAATGCCTTTTCTCCTAGTCTGGAGATAAAGCGTCTTAAAGCTGCCACACATCTGGCTAGTTTTTGGACTTGTTTAAGGTCTGTTGGCGTAGACTACTGTGACAAAGCTCGGATTTTAGCTGGGTTCGCCTCAATTCCTCTATTGGAAATGATGAAGCCCAGCAGTTTTCCAACAGGAACGCCGAAAACACACTTTTTCAGATTGAGCTTGATGTCCTACACACGGAGGTTGTCGAATGTGAGACGCAGATCATCTATTAATGACTCGACATGCCTAGTTTTGATGACGACGTCATCTACATACGCTTCAAATGTCTTGCCGATCTGTTTCTCCAGGCATGTTTGAATCATGCGTTGATAGGTGGTGCCGGCATTTTTAAGTCCGAAGGGCATAGTGTTGAAGCAGAACGACCCACATGGGGTAATGAATGATGTTGCGGCTTGGTCGGACTCCTTCATTTTGATTTGATGGTATCCGGAGTATGTGTCGAGGAAACACAGTGAGTCATGTCCGGCTGTAGCATCAATAATCTAATCGATGCGAGGGAGGGGAAATGGATCCTTAGGGTAGGCCTTGTTGAGGTCTTTGAAATCGATGCATAGGCGCAAGGATTTATCCTTCTTTGGCACCATCACCAGGTTTGCCAGCCAATCCAGGTTTTTTATTTCTCTAATAAATCCGGCCTCGATTAACTTGGCTAGCTCCTCCCCCATAGCTTGTCGTTTGGGTTCGGAAAAGCGCCGCAGTGTTGGCTTGACTGGTTTATATCCCTTCGGTATGTTTAGGCTGTGTCCAGACAACCTACATGGGATTCCCGGCATATCAGAAGGATGCCAGGCGAATATGTCCCAGTTCTCACGCAGGAACTCTCGTAGCGCGGCGTCAATCGTTGGGTCCAGCTGTGCCCCGCTGGATGCTATCTTCTTGGGGTCCGTCGGGTGGACTTGAAATTTGACTATTTCATCTGCTGGTTTAAAGGAGGTGGATTTGGGTCGCTTGTCCAGGATCACGTCGTCCCTATCCATCATGGAGCGTAGTGCGGTTAACTCTTCGGCCGCGAGGGTTTCAAACAATGCCTCGAGGGCCAGGGCTACGGTTTTGTTTTCAGCGTGGAATGCTATGTCCGGATCACTGGCAAGAGTGATAATACCATTGGGCCCGGGCATCTTGAGCTTCATGTACCCGTAATGACGTATAGCTTGGAAGCGTGTAAATGCATGTCGCCCTAATAGGGCGTGATATCCACTGTTAAAAGGGGCCACTTGGAAGGTTATCTCTTTGGACCGATAATTCTCCAGCGTGCCGAATACCACGTCGAGTGTGATTTTTCCTGCGAACCGCGCCTCCTAACTGGGAATGATTCCTCGGAAGGTCGTGTTACTTTGCTCAATGTGGCTCCTGTCTATTTCCATTTTGTTGAGAGTCTCCTCGTAAATGAGGATTACTCCGCTTTTTCCGTCCATGAGAACTTTGGTAAGCTGAAAGCCGTCCACGATTGGACTAAGGACCAAGGTGGCTGGTGCCCGGACTGTCCTGAATTTTGGTTCGTCACCGGCATTGAAAGTAATGTCGTGTCATCCCAGGTGTTTATTGCTGCGACTTGGCAGACTTCAGCGAGGCTGCGGAGTGTCCTTTTGCGCCTATTGTTTGAGGCGAAAGTCTCAAAGACCGTCAATACTCTGAGGTCATCGTCTTCCGTGGGGTGTTGCTCTGCGGTATTTTTGGTGAGGAGAACCTCGCCGCTCTTAGCCACTTGCCAGAGTATCCATCATTCTCTAAGGTTGTGGGTTGGTATGGTATCCGGTGTTGTGTGTATTTTGCATGGACTATCGAGCCATCCCTCCAGAAGGGTTTTGTGCCCCGTAATGGGCTTCGATTTCTTTACTATTGGATCGGGCGACCCATGAGGGTGCATCATTTTTTTCCGGACGAGGGGTTGAGTGGAAACTGGTGGCTCCCAGGGAGCTGCCTGAGTTTTCCAAGTGCTTTCCATTGCGCAGTACTTCTGTACTATGGTTGCCAAGTCAGCAAAGTGTAATACGCGACGACGGTTAATGTCATTGAGGATTCCCTCGTTCGTGCAATTGTTGCAGAATAGTGAGATCGCGTCTTCGTCGCGGCAATCTTTGATCTTGTCTTTGACAAGGAGGAATCTGGCCCAAAAGTGATGCGTTTCTTGAGACTACTGTCGTATGTACATAAGATCGTGGGTATCTAGGTGGGTGGGTGGATTTAAGTCTGAACCCTGACCCAATTTGGGATCGAGAGTTTGAGAAACTTCCGAACTTCATAGTTCGGGCTCCGGGATATCAACTGATTTTTAGGCCCGTTGTCCGATTCTAGGTTTGGAAGGCAGGGCATGTTGTTCCGTAGATGGGTATCCGGCTCTTCAAGCCCGGAAATCCGAACATAGTTCATCCTCAATATAGAGGGAGAGTTGTTGTTTTGCTCCTCGATTACCGCTACCTGATGGGTGATCGGTGGAGATTTGATTTCTCTCTGATCGAGTTTAAGCCCAATCCGATCGTAGTATGTATCAACCCCCAGGGCAGCGATGCGATCAAGGAGTTCTTTTAAACACGACAACTCTGTGGGATCGATCCATTTGGAGTGTTTGGAGTCAACACGGAGGCGATTTTTGATGACCCGAGAAGTCATCGTTGGCTTGACGGCCGAACCGGCGGTCATGGTAAAGCTGCCCAGCCGGAGGGTTTGATTGGAGCCAGGACTCCTCCGGAGATGATACTATCCTTGACAACAAGGCGAGCCATCAATCCTGTCTTAGACGTCACAACGGAACTCGCAATGAAAGCACCAATTCGGTGTCAAAACCGGCGGATCTCGGGTAGGGGGTCCCGAACTGTGCGTCTAAGGTTTGATGTTAACATGAGGCGGGGGACACAATGTTTACCCAGGTTCGGGCCCTCTCTATGGAGGTAATACCCTACGTCCTGCTTGATTGATCTTGATGAATATGAGTATTACAAGAGTTGATCTACCACAAGATCGTAATGGCTAAAACCCTAGAAGTCTAGCCTGTATGATTATGATTACCTCTATGGACTAAGCCCTCCGGTTTATATAGACACCGGAGGGGACTAGGGTTGTACAAAGTCGGTTACAGAGAAAGGAATCTTCATATCCGGGCGCCAGGCTTGTCTTCCACGCCAAGGAGAGTCCCATCCGGACACGGGTGAGAGTCTTCGGTCGTGTATCTTCACAGCCCATCAGTCCGGCCCATGTCAATAGGCCAGACGCCCGAGGACCCCTTAATCTAGGACTCCCTCAGCCCCAACCTCCCGTACGAGCTGCGAGATAAGCTCGACGTGTGCGCGTCTGCAACTGCCGGCGAGGCCTCTCGGGATATGCCTTATCCGCTAGCCAATGGAGCCTCTACCGCGCCTATAAAACCCCCTGGACGCCCTCTCTCAATCCCGCCATCTCGCATCGTCCCCCGCCGCTCGCACTGGGAGCCCTCATCGTTTGAATCTCGCCGGAGCCGAGCCACTCCACCGACGATTACGTTACCCGTGGTGCACCCGAGCCCTCGTTTTCTTTGTCAATTTATTCCCCGTGCATATTCGTTTGACATATTTTCTTCCCCTAGGACCCGCCGGAGAAGCCAGCCGCTCGACGCCGAGCCACCGGAGCTGCACCCTTGCCGGAGCACCAGGCCGCCGCCTTCACCTCGCCCGTCCCGGCCATACTGACGCAAGTCGTCCGCCTTCCGGACACCCCGACGTGATGGTCCTATTCGCCTTCTTCTTTGCCGCCGAGGACCACCGCAACCACCGCCCCGTCACTGCTCGATGCCAGCGCTGCCGTCTCCTTCTCGTCATCATCGCCGTTGTAAGCCGAGCCGCCCGCCCTCAACACGGCGGACCCCGCTGCCGGAACCCGCCGGAGCCGCCGCCGTGCCGACGCCGAGTCCCTGCCCGATGCCGTTGCCTCTGTGAGCTGCCCTCTCGTTCATTTAGATTAGTTTTTTTAATTCGAAGAGGTACGCGGTTAACCGTGAGTGTTGGTTAAAACGTTTGGTTTTATTTTGAACCGACCAGCTGGTTCACTTAGTTTAGCCGCAGTGCACCGTTTTTATTATTTATTGGCCGTTCGCTGGTTTAGCCATGTAACAAACACTTTTCAGCCAACCAGAGGTCACCACATGGCCAGGGACCATTGTGTGATTATTTTGCTTTACTTTTAGTCCCTGTAAATTGTCGATTAGTCCCTGATCTTAGAATAGCCACGACTTTTTAACCAAACATCCAAACTCGATAAAACCACGACAAATTCTCCATATTGATTCGATCTATCCAGTAGTGTCATCTTTGTAAACTTTTGTCAGATTCAAATTTGAAATTATTCATATTTGAATTCAAACTTCAAATGGCCATATCTCCTAAACCGTAGCTCCAATTAAGTTGATTCTTCTTGCACTTTGTCACTGTAGCGAAACCCTATGACTTGGACCAGTCTCACAATATTTTTCACACTAGGATCTGTCCATTAATATTATACTCGTATGCCTAGTATGCACTATGGTTCACATCACATTTTTGAACCATATGTCAGATGTTGTTTTGCACTTAGAATATTTTTGTGATAGCTATGAGTGTTGGATCTTAATTTGGTTTTTTCGAGACTTTTTGCTTTGCATGTTATTTGGGTTCTCTGAAATGATTGCTTATGTGAATGCAATGTTTGACTTTATAGATTTTCATCTGGGAGTGACGAGTAGTTCTATTAAGTAAATTTCTGAGAGTGATATAATCTTCATCAACTATTACCAAGCAAGTTCACATTTGACCATACTTTTAATTACCTATGTTTTTTATATGCACTTAGTCCTTTGTGGTAGGATTTCTTGGTCGGGATTTATGCCAAATGGCTATACTCTTGCCTAGTGGTTCATTTGAGCTATGTATGAACTATACAACCTTTGTCACCGTCGTGTAAGTTTGTTTTTGCCTTGCTGATGTAGAGGTGGATTGGGAAGTGTTCATGGCAAGACATGAGTGACAAAGTAGTAATGAGGACCAAGACCTTTAATAAACTAAGTGGGCGGAATTGGTTTGAATGGTGGCGAAGTACTGCATGAGAAATCCATGGTGGTGCACCACTAGTGGTCTGCCGCCTAGGCTCAAAGGGATCAAACGTTTTTTCATGTCTAGAAGCTTACGTGTGCAGCCACAATCCAATATGGGCTCTGGCTTAGTTGAGTAGTTAGTATGACCTCTTCTGGGATAGGCTAGCAGATGTAGAATGACTAGGTGTACCGGCCTATTTGTGGGTTAAGGGGAAATACTTTCGAAATACTAGGTCTCGGTCATTCTGTTCTCAAATGCCAAGCAGTGCGAGAACTTCAAGGGAGGCGATCGAGTCCTGTGGGGAAAAGTGTGCAAACCTCTGCAGAGTATTAAAACCTAATCGATTAGCCGTGTCCCCTGTTACGGACAACTTGAGCATCTAGTAGTGGAAATGTCAGGAGATCTCGTCACTCTTAATTTAAATAGTTGGGTTTAAATGAAACTTTGGGAATGGATTGAGTTGGGTTTGCCAACTCACCCCATGCTATTACTGTAGTGGTAGAATAATATCTTTTATTCTAGGGAAAAACTAGCTTTATGCAAAACTAAACTTAGAGCTTTCCACCAGCCAAATTGCGTGTACAAATAGGTTCTTTATACTCTGATGATGTAACTTGCCAGTACATTCCATGTACTGACCTACAGGGCTGCAACGTCTTATGTTGCAGGAATTTCTACGACGAGTAAGAGTTACGTTGTAGGGTTACGGTCTACACTCAACTTGCCATTGGCATTGATGGGACTCCAAACCCGTTCGTTTGTTTCCATTGAGACTTATGAGGTATATATCAGTTTTACATTATTTATACATGTGATTGCACTTTGATTTATACATTTATGTATGGTGTGTGCCAGCATACCAATCCAGGGATGGCACAGATACACAGAGGCTTGAACGTTTGAGATAGGGTTGCTACAAGCTGGTAACAGAGCACATGTTGACTATAGGACGTGACCCTAGAAACTAGAAAGCCCTTAGGAAAGGATCTCTTTAAAACTTTATTTTCAAAGAGATCCTTTACCTCTCTTCTTTTTTTGAGCTAAATCCTTCCTTTTGCCTCAAATAGTTATACAATACTACATTCCCTTTTGACCACACGGAGGATCAACTAAATCCACTCCAAGAAGGACAAGATATCAGACAAGTGATGTCCACTTCCGAGTAAAGAGGATTTCATCATGCATTAGAAAAGTTGAAGCTACAATAGTCAAAGACTCGAAGAATTTGAAAACAGTGACGAATTCCATGATTTATATGACCTTTAGAAGACCCAACCCATGTTGTATACTTATGCTAGATGCAATGATTTGTGAGCTGTCATATTTTGTGTGTGTTTTCCGACAGCAACAAATAAAGCTTATTTAAAAACTATATTGTTTGTATTGTGTGTATCTCTCTCTATCCCTCTTATCTCATCCCTAAAACCCTTGGACCCAATAGATAATGAATGAAGATAGGCTTGTATTCTCTGGACCGATGACTTAGTTGGATGCAGACCTATGGATTCAAAACATTGAGAATCACTTCGGGAGCAATTTGGTTGCAATGAAGTATGAGGTTCAATATTCTCTTCAGTACTTTACAAAAAGTGCTGCAACCTGGTGGAAAATGCATCAAGCCATACAAGGATGTAATGGAGAAAAACTTGGGAAGAATTGAAGAAGACTCTATTGGGATCCCGTCTTATCCGCAAGCACGATGATAACCTGATGAAGAAACGACCTACCTGCAAGATATGCGGAGAAATAGGACACACCCATGAAGAACACAAGGATGGATGCCCTCATTGTGAAGGAAATCACCTAGCTAAAGAATGCCCAACTAGGCAGGTTACTTGTTTCTTGTGTGAAGGAACTACGCACTACCCTGCCCAGTGTCATATTTACCCCAAGGTACAAGAAATTGCCAAGAAGAAAAATGGAGCAATGAAAGAAGCCCTTAAGGAAATTTTAAAAGAACCTGCGATGAAGGAAGATGTTGACGACCCTGATGGAGAAGGCCTAAACATATTTTACTCCAATGCATGCTATTCATGTGGAGAAGAAGGACATTTTTCACAATATTGCATGAAGGAAAGCCAAGAGTATGTGGGAGACGTCCCGACAGAAGAAGTGGAGTTTGATACACAAGAGATAGAAGAATTGGTCGGAACGAAGCAGTCCAGGAAGAGAAAGAGCATGCATCACCTGGACACACCAGTTTCAGCAAAGAAGGACCAGAGTCATATCACATGTTTTAAGTGCAAGCATACAGGTCATTACGTAAACAAATGCCTAGAAAGGAAGCCAGGAACCCAAGGAGCCAAGATAACCACCAGGAAGCCCCTGGATTTATCTAACATCGTTTATTTATGCTGCAAAGGAGTAGGACATTTTGCCACAGAATGTCCAGGCCCGAGGAAAGCTTGGGCTGAGTAGTTGAGATCTAGATATTTGGAATAAAGAATGTAATAAATGTGGCACACACTTTTATTTTCATTGGGGATGTTATGGAGCTATCCTAGGTTGTTATGCCATTTTGTACCTAAGTGAGCTAATTATGTCATAGATGAAGTACCTAAGCTAATTATAGATCATTATTGAGCTATCCTAGGTTGTTATGCCATTTTATACCTAAGTGAGCTAATTATGTCATACATGAAGTAGCTAAGCTAATTATAGATCATTAATGAGCTATCATAGGTTGTTATGCCATTTTGTACCTAAGTGAGCTAATTATGTCATAAATGATGTAGGTAAGATCATTATTGAGCTATCCTAGGTTGTTATGCCATTTTGTACCTAAGTGAGCTAATTATGTCATAAATGAACTAGCTAAGCTAGCAATAGACCATTATTGAGCTATCCTAGGTTGTTATATGCCATTTTCTAGCTAACAAAGCATTTGTTAAGAAAAACACTTGGGAAAACTTACCATGATTCGGGAGTTGAAGTGCCGGTCGGGGTTGCGCCACCGTGAGACGGAGAAGGCTCGGTTGATCCTTTATGGGAGGCGTGCTGCACGAAAGATCATTTGCAATGTTTAGTTAGCATGATGCAACTGAAATGTGAATACTAGTAACTAATGACCATTCAAATGAAACTCACTGTGTCCGCAATAGTAATCTGGGGCATCGGCGGAGGGGTCTGGCCGGTTTTCTTGCACACGGTCTACACAGTTTGTATTCACGAGTCAGTCATATGAGCTAGTAATGAAACGAACATTGCATGCATGATTTGACTAGTATGCTGGAGAAACTTACCACGAGGATCTCGTATAGGGCCCGATGACTCACGTCATTCCGGTTCCTCTCCGCCTCCAACATTTTAGATGTCCTCTCCTCCATGTCCCTCACCTTCTCATCCGCCTGCTTCGTTTCCTCTGCCACAAGCTCCTGGGCCCTAGCCTTGATAGCGAGATGCACTGGCCGTGGTCAAGGCCCCATCTCGGGAAAAGACTTCGTCTGCCGCTTCTTGATCTCCGAGAGACTTCTAGGACAACGTATGAGCCCATCCCCAATGGCTAGGTGGCCATGTTTCCTCACATCACCAGATAGCATCACGAGCTCAGGATCAAAAGGACTCTGGCTCGGGTTGAAGTCCTCGCCTTTCATCTCCTTCCCCCAGTCTCTGTACCTCACAAGCTTGTTGTGGGAGGAGATGTTGGTAAAGCTCTTTGGATGATTGAGCTCATCCTCCAAGAATGCCTTGGCCATCTTGAACAGGGCACTATGGGCCATGGCATAGAGGTCGTACAGCGGCGGCACCTCCTTCTTGTTGTATTTTCCCTGAAAGAGAGGAACAGGGGTAAATTAGTAATTAAAGCTAGCATGAACAATGAAATTGCATGAATCGAACAACATACCCAGTGATCCCCGTACTCAAACAGGTTGGAGCTCCCTTGATGGTGCGGCAGACCTCGCATCTGGGCACGCTTGTCCCTGGCCTTGTTGTGGGTGGATAGCCATTAGGGAGAGCAACACTCTCCACCAACCTCTCCCAACAGTCCATCTTAACAGCACACCATCTCGGGGGCACCTAAGTTAGACAAAGAAAAATTTCAGCGCTACGCCTACGAATCAAATCAAGGAAACTAGTACAAGGCCTTAACAATAGGTAATTACCGTCATGCACATCTCCTTACTAAGATACTTGAGGTGGCACTTCTTCTTCTGCCTCCTGATGTTAGTCGAGGCGTTGTAGTCTCGGACAGCCTGGACCCAAGCCTCGTGTCATGTGTTCTAAAGTAGGCGCTTGCACTCGGCTTCGAGAACCATAGCCGCCTTCGCCTCGTGTTCCTCAAGACACCTATAGAAGGTGTGCAATCAAACAAGACAACACCGATCACTAGTACAATCACTAGGTACTGTTGATTTTTAATTCTATAAAGGAGAACTTACCCAAAACCGCCGTCTCACAATGTCGGCCGCGGTCTCACACATGACACTGTCGACCATCTCCCCCGGCGGGGCCGGGCAGCCTGGTACAACTCCCAGGTGAGTGCTAGCTGTCAAATCTCACCCTCGCTGGGCAATGTGACCCACCCCGAGAAGTGGTACCAGACTAGAGTACCAAGGACCTGGTTGGGCTTGCGGACCTTATCTGCGTGTACCCCTGCAGTATGACAAGGCCAATACATTAGATATTAATTTGAACAAACATGAAGGAAAAAGGTTAAAAAGAGTAAATTAATGCACTTACTTCTCCCCGTTAGGCTGAATCAACCACCTCTAGTCATGGGTCGCCGGCACGGACGGTAGCTTAGTACTACTATGCTGGTAAACCCTCTTGCCCTCCTCAACCCGCTCGCTCTCTTTGTAGGTATCCTCAGATAAGATCTCGTCGAGATCATCATCATGGTCGCTAGTCTCTGGAGTCACGTGGGATGAAGACTCTGGGACACTAGTCTCCTGGAAGGAAGACTGTGGGACCCGAGTCTCCTGGGAGGAACACACTAGGACCCGAGGCTCGGGACCAGAGCCTCGTCGACCCGTGGCTCGGCGACCAGAGCCTCGTTGTCCCGAGGCTCGTGGACCGGAGTACAACATGGGTCCAGGTCAGACGGGTCCACCTGAGATGGAGCACTCCGATGGTCTGGAGACTCAGCGGGGGGTGGCGGCGAGGAAGGCAGAACAACCTTCCTAGCTCTGCCAGCGCCCCATCCACTTCTACCCCTCTTCCTCCCCCAACCTCCTCTCCCGGCCAAAGAAGAAGCGCCCGCTGAAGGTGTTGGGGGTGTGTGAATGTTGTCTACCGGCGCCCTCCGAAGGTTGTGGGGTTGAATAACAAGACCCCTCCCACGTGCCGAGGTAGGAGGCTCGGAGCGCTCACGACCCAAGCCCACCATATGCCAACACCTGCAATGAGAAAAGAGTAAATGAAATTAGTACAACATAAACATAATAAAAAAATAGTGTGTATCATCATCATGAACATAATAAAAAAAATCGGGGTATTGTATCAGGGGTCGAGGGGTCGGGGTGTCAGGGTGTCGTGTCGAGGGTCGAGGGGTCGGGGTATCATGGTCGAGGGTCGAGGGGTTGGAGTGTCGGGGTCAGGGGTCGGGGCGTCATGGTCGGGATGGCAAATCCTCGACCCCTTGACCCTCGACACGACACCTCGACCCCTTGACCCTCGACACGACACCCCGACCCCTCTTCTTCTTCTTCCCCTTTCTACTTATTCTACTTTTCTTCTTCTTTTTTCATCTTTTTTCACTTCCTTTAATTATGACTATTTAACTAAAACCTAACACTAATCTAATATAATATAATCTAATCTAGCTAACTATATATCTAATATATCTATTATCTAAGACAGAAAAAAGAACAGAACTCCTCCTCCTCTTCTTCTTCTTATTTTTCTTCTTCCTTCTTTTACTTTTTCCTCTTTTATTCTCATATTCTCCTCTTTTTCTTCTTCTCCTTCTCCTCCTCCTCCTCCTCCTCTTCTTCTTCTTCTTCTTCTTCTTCTTCTTCTTTTTCTTCTTCTTCTTCTTCTTCTTCTTCTTCTTCTTCTTCCTCCTTCTACTTATTCTACTTTTCTTCTTCTTTTTTCAACTTTTTTCACTTCCTTTAATTATGACTATTTAACTAAAACCTAACACTAATCTAATATAATCAAAT
>NC_041387.1:248275287-248276289 GCF_002162155.2 Triticum dicoccoides | reverse complement strand
ACTGGCGGTGCTCCTTGGGGGGCGGCCGACCCGCGGCTGCAGCGGGGAAGCGGCAGCGGGGAGGCTTGGGAGGGGGTGGGGAGGTGGGGAGGGGGCGGTGAGGGAACGGTGACGGCATGGGGAGGGTGCGGTGGCGACGACACGGGGAGGGTGCGGTGGAGACGGCGTGGGGTGGGGTGGCACGAGGGAGGAAGAAACAGGAGAGGAGACAGAGAGAGAGCGACGGCGGGGGCACGACCATTAAGTCAATTTTGAAGCTTTGTCGTCCACCCCCTCTTTGCGGTCTACTAGTGGACGGCAAAGAGGGGCCCCGTGTAACGCCCCGGATTCGATGTGCCAGGTGTCTGCCAGTTATTCGCCATCGTTGCCATGTCATTTGCTTGCGTGTTGCATTTTATCTTGTCATCATGTGCATTGCATTGCATACGTGTTCGTCTCATGCATCCGAGCATTTTCCCTGTTGTCCGTTTTGCAATCCGGCACTCCTATGCCCTCCGGCGTTCCCCTTTTGTCTCTCATTGTGAGCGGGTGTTAAACTTTCTCGGAATGGCCCGAGGTTTGCCAAGCGGCCTTGGTATAGCACCGGTAGACCGCCTGTCAAGTTTCGTGCCATTTGGAGGTCGTTTGGTACTCCAACGGTTAACCGCGTAGCCCGATACCCCCCTTTCTCTTTGCAGCCCAAAACCCCTCCAAAGTTGCCCAAAACCCAGCAAACTCCCCTCCATGCTCTCGGTCGTTCGATCACGATTGCGTGGCCAAAAACCGCTCCTCATTTGGACTCTCCTAGCTCCCAGAATATATATATAGGCCCTCCCCTTCCATTTTCGCGGATGAAACCCTAGCCTAGCCTCCCTCTCGCCCACCGGACATGTCCGTCCAGCCGCCGGACATATCCAACCGCCCCCGCGCCATATCAGCCGCCGCCACGTCGCCCTGGCCCTCCCGCGCCGCCGCCAGCCCGTCGGGGCCCGAGGCCGGCCCGCCACGGGCCGCATCTGGGCC
>NC_041387.1:248251528-248274880 GCF_002162155.2 Triticum dicoccoides | reverse complement strand
CGGCCGCCCCTCGCCTCGCCGACGTGCCGAGCGACGCCGCCCCGCCCGGATCCGGCCGGGACCGACCCGGCCCCGCCGCCCCGCGCCTCTCGCAGGCTTCCTCCTCGCCGGAGCTGCCTCGTCATCGCCGGAGTTAGATCGGGATGAGATCCATCCATCCCCGAACCAAACGCCCTCTCCCCGTCCGGATCTCCTCGTCCCGGGTCCTCCTCGTCCCATTTTTGGAGGGTAAAATTCTGCTAAGTCCTCGAATCTGTGACATTATCATGCCATGTTCATCACATAATATCTCTGCATCCGTAGCTCCGTTTCATGCGTGTAATATGTCAAATTGTTCGCCTCAACGAGTACTTCATTTAATTCTATTGCATCATGTTCATTTGAGGTCATCTAGATGCCCAAATCATCGTTGCAAGAGTGCCTCATGATGTTAATCTGCTGAACTGTTATAACGTGCTCATTTGTTATTTTTGCCATGTTTGATGTGTGCATCCTATGAGGTTGACGTCTACATGTGTTTTGAACTATGCCATGCCATCTTTACAGTGGTGCCATCCATGTATTTTTGTGATCAATGTGGTGACTAGCACAAGCATGCAAACTAGGCTTCGTAATGTTGCTAACTTTAGTCTCTGTTCTGCTGTTATTTTGATGCCATGTAAACTTGATGCTACAGAGAGAGCCATGCATATTTTGAGATACTTCAGTAAGGATGTTTTCAACATATGGTTATTATCTATCCATTCATGCCCTTGGTTGCAATTATGGAGTAGTCTAGCATGTCATTTTCGTGCTCTACTTTTGCTACAAAATGTTTCCTTGCAGATTGTTTACATGTTCTTCAATTTTGCTAAGGTTGTTGTAGTTGATCCTTGCATGCTATGAACTTGTTCTTGCCTTGGTTTGTTGCATAAACATGCCTTCTTGCTGATGCTATGCTTATCTTGTCATGCGAAGACTTGTGGTGAGTGAATCGAGCTTGTTAAGTAGTGTACTCGTTGTTGCTGTTTTGCTAGGCCGAATCTGTTATTTCGTGATGCTAGGTAAACCTGCTGCTACAAATTATTCCATGCATAATCTAGAGATGTTCACTAATGGTGTTTTGTTCTACATGTTATGCTCTATCTATCCATGCCCCTGGTTGCATTTATAGCTTGCTGTAGCTTGTTCATATCTTGCTCCAAAGTTGCTTAATAATGTTGCTGTCAGCCTGTTAACATTAAGTTCAGTCTTGTTCTGATCCTTTTTGGCTCATGGTCAGTAAGGGACTCTTGTTCTATGCAATTAGTATTATCATGCCATGCCTTTGTTTGCCATGATAAATTCCTGTAACATGTTGTTTGATAGCTCTAAACATTGCAACCTGATGTTATTTTCTGCAAAGTCTGAACTGTTATTATTTGCAATCTTGCCATGTGTGTTTGAGCATGTTCTAGTGATTTCTGGAGATAGTTCAGTGTTCATGTTTTGTTATGCTTTACCTGTACATCATGCCCATGTCTTTTGTTTTCATGTTGAGATGTTGTAGCTTATTGTTTTGTTGCTTGTAATATACCTAGTCGCTGTTTTGGACAGATCGTTGCTAACTTGTATGGAGTGTATGTGTTTAAACCGTTGCTTCGTTTTGAGTGTGCTCTATATGAAACTTGCTTAGATTTGCATGTAGCTTCATATTATCAAGTTGCATCCGTGTTTTGAGGTAATTGCTTGACGTTTGTAGGCATTTGCATCAATGTCATGTTTAACTTGTTTTGCTCATATCTTCTAAGCCGTAGCTCCGAACTAAATGAACTTTATATGTAACTTGACTAGAATTTCGTGTAGATCATCTTGTTGCATCTTAACTTCCTGTTTAACAACTTGAACATAAGGTTTATTCAGATCTGGACCAATTTCGAAATATGCATATGAGGACTTACCGGAATTGTTATATGTTGCTTCCGGCCTCATTTAAACTTGCTTTGGTGTGTTGCTCTTGTTTGCATCATCTCTTGCCATGAGTAGCTTCATGTAGCTTTGTCATGCATCATACTTGGTTGAGCATCATGTCTTGTTTTTGTGTGGTGTGTTTACCATGTTGTGTGCTTCTTCTCGATAGTTCCCGTTTCGTTGCGATCGTGAGGATTCGTTCGTCTACGCTTGGTTCGGCTTCATCCGTTCGTCTTCTTCATGGACTCGTTCTTCTTCCTTGCGGGATTTCAGGCAAGATGACCGCTACCCTGGATCTCACTACTATCATTGCTATGCTAGTTGTTTCGTTCTATCGCTATGATGCGCTACCTATCACCTGTTTATCAAGCCTCCCATATTGCCATGAACCTCTAACCTTTGACACCCTTCCTAGCAAACCATTGCTTGGCTATGTCACCGCTTTGCTCAGCCCCTCTTATAGTGTTGCTAGTTGCAGGTGAAGTTGAAAATTTCTCCATGGTGGACAGGATTGTGGTTGGGATATCACAATATCACTTATATTATTAATGCATCTATATATTTGGTAAAGGGTGGAAGACTCGGCCTTATGCCTGGTGTTTTGTTCCACTCTTGCCGCCCTAGTTTCCGTCATACCGGTGTTATGTTCCTGGATTTTTGCGTTCCTAATGCGGTTGGGTGATTTATGGGACCCCCTTGACAGTTCGCTTTGAATAAAACTCCTCCAGCAAGGCCCAACCTTGGTTTTACCATTTGCCTCACCACCACCTATACCTTTCCCTTGGGTCGGCCAACCCGAGGGTCATCTCTATTTTAGCCCCCCCCCCCGGGCCAGTGCTTGTCTAAGTGTTGGTCCGAACCGAGTAGACTGCGGGGCCCCCTCGGGGAAACTCGAGGTCTGGTTTTACTCATAGGATGTCTCGTTCGGTGTTTCCCTGAGAACGAGATATGTGCAGCTCCTATCGGGATTGTCGGCGCATCGGGCGGCTTTGCTGGTCTTGTTTTACCATTGTCGAAATGTCGTGTAAACCGGGATTCCGAGTCTGATCGGGTCTTCCTGGGAGAAGGTATATCCTTCGTTGATCGCGAGAGCTTATCATGGGCTAAGTTGGGACACCCCTGCAGGGTATAATCTTTCGAAAGTCATGGCTGCGGTTATAGGCAGATGGGAATTTGTTAATGTCCGGTTGTAGATAACTTGACACCAGATCCGAATTAAAACGCATCAACCGTGTGTGTAGCCGTGATGGTCTCTTCTCGGAGGAGTTCGGGAAGTGAACATGGTTTTTGGGTTATGTTTGACGTAAGTAGGTGTTCAGGATCACTTCTTGATCATTGCTAGCTTCACGACCGTTCTGCTTGCTCTCTTCTCGCTCTTATTTGCGTATGTTAGCCACCATACATGCTTAGTCGCTGCTGCAACCTCACCACTTTACCCCTTCCTTTCCCTTTAAGCTTTGCTAGTCTTGATACCCATGGTAATGGGATTGCTGAGTCCTCGTGGCTCACAGATTACTACAACAAAAGTTGCAGGTACAGGTTATTTGATGATCAGGACACGAGAGGGATGCTTGCTTGCGTTGAGTTCTTCTCCTGCTTCTTCTTCGATCAGGGAATAGGTTCCAGGTCGACAACGTGGGCTAGCAGGGTGGATGTCGTTTGAGTTTCTGTTTGTGTTTCTTCCGTAGTCGGATGTTGATCTTATGGTTGATGTATTGTTGTATTCGAGTGGCATTGTATGCCTTATGTATGTATCCCCATCTATTATGTAATGTTGATGTAATGATATCCACCTTGCAAAGCGTTTCAATATGCGGGTCTATCCTTGGTGGGACCTTTGAGTTCCTTTTGGATAGGGTCGCATATTGGGCAGCCGGCCCACGGGGCCCGTCCGCCGCCATCGCCCGGCCCGATAGCACGCCCTCGCGCCCGCTGCCGGATCCCCGCGCCGCCGCCTCCTCGCCTCCGCCGCCCTCCGTCGCCTCGCCGCCGCCTGCCAGAGCTCCCCCGCCACCGGCCATCTCCGTCGCCGCTCGGGCGCCTCGCCCCGCATCTCTCCCCCACCTCCTCCGTCAACGGGCGCTGCCCCTGTTGGAAATATGCCCTAGAGGCAATAATAAAAGTGTTATTATTATATTTCTTTGTTCATGATAATAGTCTTTTATTCATGCTATAACTGTATTATCCGGAAATCGTAATACACGTGTGAATACATAGACCACAATATGTCCCTAGTGAGCCTCTAGTTGACTAGCTCGTTGTGATCAACAGATAGTCATGGTTTCCTGGCTATGGACATTGGATGTTGTTGATAACAGGATCACATCATTAGGAGAATGATGTGATGGACAAGACCCAATCCTAAGCCTAGCACAAAGATCGTGTAGTTCAATTGCTAGAGCTTTGCCAATGTCAAGTATCTCTTCCTTCGACCATGAGAGCGTGTAACTCCTGGATACCGTAGGAGTGCTTTGGGTGTATCAAACGTCACAACGTAACTGGGTGACTATAAAGGTGCACTACAGGTATCTCTGAAAGTATCTATTGTTTTATGCGGATCGAGACTGGGATTTGTCACTCCGTGTAAACGGAGAGGTATCTCTGGGCCCACTCGGTAGGACATCATCATATGCGCAATGTGACCAAGGAGTTGATCACGGGATGATGTGTTACGGAACGAGTAAAGTGACTTGCCGGTAACGAGATTGAACAAGGTATTGGATACCGACGATCGAGTCTCGGGCAAGTAACATACCGATAGACAAAGGGAAATGAATACAGGATTGATAAAGTCCTTGACATCGTGGTTCATCTGATGAGATCATCGTGGAACATGTGGGAGCCATCATGGGTATCCAGATCCCGCTGTTGGTTATTGACCGGAGAACGTCTCGGTCATGTCTACATGTCTCCCGAACCCGTAGGGTCTACACACTTAAGGTTCGATGGCGCTAGGGTTATAAAGGAAGCTTGTATGTGGTTACCGAATGTTGTTCGGAGTCCCGGATGAGATCCCGGACGTCACGAGGAGTTCCGGAATGGTCCGGAGGTAAAGATTTATATATGGGAAGTCCTGTTTTGGTCACCGGAAAAGTTTCGGGCGATATCGGTATTGTACCGGGACCACCGGGAGGGTCCCGGGGGTCCACCAAGTGGGGCCACCTGCCCCAGAAGGCTGCGTGGGCCATGTGTGGGAGGGGACCAGCCCCTAGGTGGGCTGGTGCGCCCCCCACAAGGGGCCAAGGCGCAAGGGAGAGTGGGAGGGGGCAAACCCTAGTCCAGATGGGCCTTAAGGCCCACCTAGTGTGCGCCTCCCCTCTCTCCCCCTCTTGGCCGCCACCCCCTTTGCCATCTAGGGCTGGCCGCACCCCTTGGGGGTGGGAAACCCTAAAGGGGTCGCATCCCCCCCTTCCCCCTATATAAATAGAGGCCTGGGGCTGTCCATAACACATGAGAACTTCTCCTCTTGGTGCAGCCCTGCCTCTCTCCCTACTCCTCCTCTCCCATGGTGCTTGGCGAAGCCCTGCGGGATTGCCACGCTCCTCCACCACCACCACGCCGTTGTGCTGCTGCTGGATGGAGTCTTCCTCAACCTCTCCCTCTCTCCTTGCTGGATCAAGGCGTGGGAGACGTCACCGGGCTGTACGTGTGTTGAACGCGGAGGTGCCGTGCGTTCGGCACTTGATCATCGGTGATTTGAATCACGACGAGTACGACTCCATCAACCCCGTTCACTTGAACGCTTCCGCTTAGCGATCTACAAGGGTATGTAGATGCACTCTCCTTCCCCTCGTTGCTGGTTTCTCCATAGATAGATCTTGGTGACACGTAGGAAAATTTTGAATTTCTGCTACGTTCCCCAACAGTGGCATCATGAGCTAGGTCTATTGCGTAGATTCTTTGCACGAGTAGAACACAAAGTAGTTGTTGGCGTTGATTTTGTTCAATATGCTTACCGTTACTAGTCCAATCTTGTTTCGACGGTATTGTGGGATGAAGCGGCCCGGACCGACCTTACACGTACTCTTACGTGAGACAGGTTCCACCGATTGACATGCACTTGGTGCATAAGGTGGCTAGCGGGTGCCAGTCTCTCCCACTTTAGTCGAAACGGATTCGATGAAAAGGGTCCTTATGAAGGGTAAATAGCAATTGGCATATCACGTTGTGTTTTTGCGTAGGTAAGAAACGTTCTTGCTAGAAACCCATAGCAGCCACGTAAAACATGCAAACAACAATTAGAGGACGTCTAACTTGTTTTTGCAGGGTATGCTTTGTGATGTGATATGGCCAACAAGAATGTGGTGAATAATATGTGATGTATGAGATTGATCATGTTCTTGTAATAGGATTCACGACTTGCATGCCGATGAGTATGACAACCGGCAGGAGCCATAGGAGTTGTCTTTATTTATTGTATGACCTGCATGTCATTGAACAACGCCATGTAAATTACTTTACTTTATTGCTAAACGCGTTAGCCATAGAAGTAGAAGTAGTCGTTGGCGTGACAACTTCATGAAGACACGATGATGGAGATCATGATGATGGAGATCATGGTGTCATGCCGGTGACGATGATGATCATGGAGCCCCGAAGATGAAGATCAAAAGGAGCAAAATGATATTGGCCATATCATGTCACTATTTGATTGCATGTGATGTTTATCATGTTTATGCATCTTGTTTACTTAGGACGACAGTAGTAAATAAGATGATCCCTTACAAAATTTCAAGAAGTGTTCTCCCCTAACTGTGCACCGTTGCTACAGTTCGTCGCTTCTAAGCACCATGTGATGATCGGGTGTGATGGATTCTTACGTTCACATACAACGGGTGTAAGACAGTTTTACACAGCGAAAACACTTAGGGTTAACTTGACGAGCCTAGCATGTACAGACATGGCCTCGGAACACGGAGACCGAAAGGTCGAGCATGAGTCGTATAGCAGATACGATCAACATGAAGATGTTCACCAATGATGACTAGTCCATCTCACGTGATGATCGGACACGGCCTAGTTGACTCGGATCATGTGATCACTTAGATGACTAGAGGGATGTCTATCTGAGTGGGAGTTCATAAGATGAACTTAATTATCCTGAACATAGTCAAAAGACCTTTTGCAAATTATGTCGTAGCTCGCGCTTTAGTTCTACTGTTTTAGATATGTTCCTAGAGAAAATATAGTTGAAAGTTGATAGTAGCAATTATGCGGACAGTAGAAAGCTTATGTCCTTAATGCACTGCTCAGTGTGCTGAACCCCAAACGTCGTCTGTGGATGTTGCGAACATCAGACATACATGTTTTGATAACTACGTGATAGTTCAGTTAAACGGTTTAGAGTTGAGGCACCAAAGACGTTTTTTTGAAACGTCGCGGAACATATGAGATGTTTCGAGGGCTGAAATTAGGATTTCAGGCTCGTGCCCATGTCAAGAGGTATAAGACCTCCGACGATTTTCTTAGCCTGCAAACTAAGGGAGAAAAGCTCAATCATTGAGCTTGTGCTCAGATTGTCTGAGCACAACAATCACTTGAATCGAGTGGGAGTTGATCTTCCAGATGAGATAGTGATGTTTCTCCAAAGACATTGCCACCAAGCTACTAGAGCTTCGTGATGAACTATAACATATCAGGGATAGATATGATGATCCTTTGAGGTATTCGCGATGTTTGACACCGCGAAAGTAGAAATCAAGAAGGAGCATCAATTGTTGATGGTTGGTGAAACCACTAGTTTCAAGAAGGGCAAGGGCAAGAAGGGATACTTCATGAAACGGCAAATCAGCTGCTGCACCAGTGAAGAAACCCGAGGTTGAACCCAAACCGGAGACTAAGTGCTTTTGTGATAAGGGGAATAGCCGCTGGAGCAGAATTACCCTAGATACTTGGTAGATAAGAAGGCTGGCAAGGTCGATAAAAGTATATTGGATATACATTGTATTGATGTGTATTTTACTAGTACTCCTAGTAGCACCAGGGTATTAGATACCGGTTCGGTTTCTAAGTGTTAGTAACTCGAAATAAAAGCTACGGAATAAACGGAGACTAGCTAAACGTGAGATGACGATATGTGTTGGAAGTGTTTCCAACGTTGATATGATCAAGCATCACACGCTCCCTCTACCATCGAGATTGGTGTTTGCATTGAGCATAGACATGATTGGATTATGTCTATCGCAATACGGTTATTCATTTAAGGAGAATAATGGTTACTCTGTTTATTTGCATAATACCTTCAATGGTCTTACACCTAAAATGAATGGTTTATTGAATCTCGATCGTAGTGATACACATGTTCATGCCAAAATATATAAGATAGTAATGATAGTACAACTTACTTGTGGCACTGCCATGTAAGTCATAATGGTATAAAACGCACGAAGAAGCTCCATGTTGATGGATCTTTGGACTCACTCGTTTTTGAAAAGTTTGAGACATGCGAACCATGTCTATTGGTGTATACGCATGAAGAAACTCCATGCAGATGGATCGTTTGGACTCACTTGATTTTGAATCACTTGAGATATGCAAATCATACCACATGGGCAAGATGACTGAAAAGCCTCGTTTTCAGTAAAATGGAACAAGATAGCAACTTGTTGGAAGCAACACATTTTGATGTGTGCAGTCCAATGAGTGCTGAGGCATGCAGTGAATATCGTTATGTTCTTACTTCACAGATGATTCGAGTAAATGTTGAGTATATTTACTTGATGAAACACAAGTCTGAATTATTGAATGGTTCAAGTAATTTCAGAGTGAAGTTGAAGATCATTGTGACAAGAGGATAAAATGTCTATGATATGATCATAGAGATGAATATCTGAGTCACGAGTTTTGGCACACAATTAAGACATTGTGGAAATTGTTTCGCAATTAATACCGCCTGGAACACCATAGTGTGATGGTGTGTCCGAACATCATAGTTGCACCCTATTGGATATGGTGCGTACCATGATGTCTCTTATCGAATTACCACTATCGTTCATGGGTTAAGCATTAGAGACAACCACATTCACTTTAAATAGGGCACCACGTAATTCCGTTGAGATGACACCGTATGAATTATGGTTTAGAGAAACCTAAGTTGTCGTTTCTTAAAGGTTTGGGGCTGCAACGCTTATGTGGAAAAGTTTCAGGATTGATAAGCTCGAACCCAAAGCGGATAAAATGCATCTTCATAGGACACCCAAAACAGTTGGGTATACCTCTCAGATCCGAAAGCAATAAGGGATTGTTTCTAGAATCAGGTCCTTTCTCGAGGAAAAGTTTCTCTCGAAAGAATTGAGTGGGAGGATGGTGGAGACTTGATGAGGTTATTGAACCATCACTTCAACCAGTGTGTAGCAGGGCACAGGAAGTTGTTCCTGTGGCACCTACACCAATTGAAGTAGAAGCTTATGATAGTGATCATGAAACTTCAGATCAAGGCACTCCCAAACCTCGTAGGGTGACAAGGATACGTACTACTTCAGAGTGGTACAGTAATCTTGTCTTGAAGGTCATGTTGCTACACAACAATGAACCTACGAGCTATGGAGAAGCGATTGTGGGCCCAAATTCCGACAAATGGTTAGAAGCCATGAAATCCGAGATAGGATCCATGTGTCAGAACAAAGCATGGACTTTGGTGGACTTGCCCGATGATCGGCAAGCCATTGAGATAAATGGATCTTTAAGAAGAAGACGGACGTGGATGGTAATGTCACCATCTATGAAGCTCGACTTGTGGCGAAGAGTTTTTTCACAAGTTCAAGGAGTTGACTACGATGAGATTTTCTCATCCGTAGCGATGCTTAAAGTCCGTCGGATTCATGTTAGCATTAGCTGCATTTATGAAATCTGGCAGATGGATGACAAAACGAGTTTCCTTACCAGTCTTCGTATGGAAAGGTTGTATGCAATACAATCAGAAAGGTTTTGTCGATCCTAAGGATGCTAAAAGGTATGCTAGCACCAGCGATCCTTTTAAGGACTGGAGTAAGCATCTCGG
Source organism: Triticum dicoccoides (assembly GCF_002162155.2). NCBI lineage: Eukaryota > Viridiplantae > Streptophyta > Magnoliopsida > Poales > Poaceae > Triticum > Triticum dicoccoides. The sequence continues at coordinate 248,264,952 of NC_041387.1, read as the reverse complement.
AGTTGGAATGTACACTTTGATGAGATGATCAAAGATTTTGGGTTTGTACAAAGTTTTATGAAAAACTTGTATTTCCAAAGAAGTGAGTGGGAGCACTATAGAATTTCTGATGAGTATATGATGATCAGAAATGATGTAGAATTTCTGTAAAGCATATAGGGTTATTTTGAAAGTGTTTTTCAATGGAAAGCCTGGATTAAGCTACTTGAACATTGAGCATCAAGATCTATAAGGATAGATCAAAATGCTTAATAATACTTTCAAATGAGCACATACCTTGACATGACCTTGAAGGTGTTCAAGATGGACCAGTCAAAGAAGGAGTTCTTGCCTGAGTTGTAAGGTACGAAGTTAAGACTTAAAGCTCGACCACGACAGAATAGAGAGAAAGGACGAAGGTCGTCCCCTATGCTTAAGACGTAGGCTCTTCAGTATGCTATGCTGTGTACCGCACCTGAAGTGTGCCTTGTCATGAGTCAGTCAAGGGGTACAAGAGTGATCCAAGAATGGCTCACAGGACAGCGGTCAAACTTATCCTTAGTAACTAGTGGACTAAGGAATTTTCTCGATTATGGAGGTGGTAAAAGAGTTCGTCGTAAAGGTTACGTCGATGCAAGCTTAACACCTATCTGGATAGCTCTAAGTAGAGATACCGGATACGTACAATGGGGCAACAATTTAGAATAGCTCCAAGTGGAACAGTTATTTGGAATGGCTCCAAATAGAACGTGGTAGCTACATCTAGGAGATGACATAGAGATTTGTAAAGCACACACGGATCTGAAAGGTTCAGACCCGTTGACTAAAACCTCTCTCACAAGCAACATGATCAAACATAAAACTCATTGAGTGTTAATCACATAGTGATGTGAACTAGACTACTGACTCTAGTAAACTCTTGGGTATTAGTCACATGGCGATGTGACCTGTGAGTGTTAATCACATGGCGATGTGAACTAGATTATTGACTCTAGTGCAAGTGGGAGACTGTTGGAAATATGCCCTAGAGGCAATAATAAAAGTGTTATCATTATATTTCTTTGTTCATGATAATAGTCTTTTATTCATGCTATAACTGTATTATCCGGAAATCATAATACACGTGTGAATACATAGACCACAATATGTCCCTAGTGAGCCTCTAGTTGACTAGCTCGTTGTGATCAACAGATAGTCATGGTTTCCTGGCTATGGACATTGGATGTCGTTGATAACGGGATCACATCATTAGGAGAATGATGTGATGGACAAGACCCAATCCTAAGCCTAGCACAAAGATCGTGTAGTTCAATTGCTAGAGCTTTGCCAATGTCAAGTATCTCTTCCTTCGACCATGAGAGCGTGTAACTCCTGGATACCGTAGGAGTGCTTTGGGTGTATCAAACGTCACAACGTAACTGGGTGACTATAAAGGTGCACTACAGGTATCTCTGAAAGTATCTATTGTTTTATGCGGATCGAGACTGGGATTTGTCACTCCATGTAAATGGAGAGGTATCTCTGGGCCCACTCGGTAGGACATCATCATATGCGCAATGTGACCAAGGAGTTGATCACGGGATGATGTGTTACGGAACGAGTAAAATGACTTGCCGGTAACGAGATTGAACAAGGTATTGGATACCGACGATCGAGTCTCGGGCAAGTAACATACCGATAGACAAAGGGAATTGAATACGGGATTGATAAAGTCCTTGACATCATGGTTCATCCGATGAGATCATCGTGGAACATGTGGGAGCCATCATGGGTATCCAGATCCCGCTGTTGGTTATTGACCGGAGAACGTCTCGGTCATGTCTACATGTCTCCCGAACCCGTAGGGTCTACACACTTAAGGTTCGATGACGCTAGGGTTATAAAGGAAGCTTGTATGTGGTTACCGAATGTTGTTCGGAGTCCCGGATGAGATCCCGGACGTCACGAGGAGTTCCGGAATGGTCCGGAGGTAAAGATTTATATATGGGAAGTCCTGTTTTGGTCACCGGAAAAGTTTCGGGCGATATCGGTATTGTACCGGGACCACCGGGAGGGTCCCGGGGGTCCACCAAGTGGGGCCACCTGCCCCAGAAGGCTGCGTGGGCCATGTGTGGGAGGGGACCAGCCCCTAGGTGGGCTGGTGCGCCCCCCACAAGGGGCCAAGGCGCAAGGGAGAGTGGGAGGGGGCAAACCCTAGTCCAGATGGGCCTTAAGGCCCACCTAGTGTGCGCCTCCCCTCTCTCCCCCTCTTGGCCGCCACCCCCTTTGCCATCTAGGGCTGGCTGCACCCCTTGGGGGTGGGAAACCCTAAAGGGGTCGCAGCCCCCCCTTCCCCCCTATATAAATAGAGGCCTGGGGCTGTCCGTAACACATGAGAACTTCTCCTCTTGGTGCAGCCCTGCCTCTCTCCCTACTCCTCCTCTCCCATGGTGCTTGGCGAAGCCCTGCGGGATTGCCACGCTCCTCCACCACCACCACACCGTTGTGCTGCTGCTGGATGGAGTCTTCCTCAACCTCTCCCTCTCTCCTTGCTAGATCAAGGCGTGGGAGACGTCACCGGGCTGTACGTGTGTTGAACGCGGAGGTGCCGTGCGTTCGGCACTTGATCATCGGTGATTTGAATCACGACGAGTACGACTCCATCAACCCCGTTCACTTGAACGCTTCCGCTTAGCGATCTACAAGGGTATGTAGATGCACTCTCCTTCCCCTTGTTGCTGGTTTCTCCATAGATAGATCTTGGTGACACGTAGGAAAATTTTGAATTTCTGCTACGTTCCCCAACAGCCCCCGCCGCGAGCCCGTGCCTCCCGCGCCTCCGCCACGCCCATGAGCTCGCCAGAGCTCCTCCAGCGCCGCCTCGCCGGATCTCCGGTCACCGGCAAACCCCTCTGACGCCAGAGCCGGGGTCCCCAAGCCCGGATCCGCTTGTCCCCGCACCTCACCGGAGCCCCGCGCCTCGCCGGAGCCTGGCCAACGCCGCCGCCATGCTCCTGCCTCCCTGATCCAGGCGGGATCGAGAGGAGGACGACCCTGCTCGCGCCCCATGGGCCGCGCCCACCTGTGGGCCGGCCACCTTACCGACCGGCCCAGCCCACATCCCCTCCGGCCCGCCTCGTTCCCCGACCTGGGCTCAGCCCGCTAGGTGAGGACCCATGAAATCCCGCCCTGGGCGTCGTTTAGTATTCTACGCCCGTCCCGAAATATTTTAACTATCATGCCATGTTCATCGCATCATATCTCTGCATCCGTAGCTCCATTTTGTGTGTGTAATATGTCAAATTGTTCATCTCAACGAGTAATTCATTTCATTCCATTGCATCATGTTCATTTGAGCTCATCTTGATGCCTGAATCATTGTTGCAAGAGTGCTTCATAATATTGTCTGCTGAAACTGGTATGAACATGCTCATTTGTCATTTTTGCCATGATTGATGTGTGCATCCTATGAGGTTGATGTCTACATGTGTTTTGAAGTATACCATGCCATCTTTACAGTGGTGTATGCCACGTATTTTTGTGGTCAATCTGGTGACTAGCACAAGCATGCAAACTAGGCATCGTGATGTTGCTGATTTTAGTCCCTGTTCTGCTGTTATTTTGATGCCATGTAAACTTGATGCTACAGAGAGATACATGCATATTTTGAGATACTTCAGTAAGGATGTTTTGAACATATGGTTATGCTCTGTCCATTAATGCCCCTGTTTGCAATTATGGAGTAGTCTAGCATGTCATTTTTGTGCTCTACTTTTGCTACAAAATGTTTCCTGGCAGATTGTTTACATGTTATTCAATATTGCCAAGGTTGTTGTAGTTAATCCTTGCATGCTATGTACTTGTTTTTGCCTTGGTTTGTTTCATAAACATGTCTTCTTGCTGGTGCTATGCTTATCTTGTCATGCAATGACTTGTGGTGAGTGAATCAAGCTTGTTAAGTAGTGTACTTGCTATCACTGTTTTGCTAGGCTGAATCTGTTATTTCGTGATGCTATGTAAACCTACTGCTACAAGTCATTCTATGCATAATCTGGAGATGTTCACTAAGGGTGTTTTGTTCTACATGTCATGCTCTATGTATTCATGCCCCTGGTTGCATTTATAGCCTGCTATAGATTGTTGTTATCTTGCTCCAAAGTTGCTAAATCATGTTGCTGTCAGCCTGTTAACATTAAGTTCAGTTATTGCCATGTGTTTTGCTAGTGATCCATGCACCCTATGAACTTTCTCTTGCCATGCTTAGCTTCCTAAATATGTCTTCTTACTGTTGGTAGCCTTGCCATTCCATGTATTTCTCTGTGGTGAGTGATACAAGCTCACAAACATGCCTTCATAATTCTGTTTCTGTCATGTTTGAATCTGTAATATAACTTGCTATGTTTACATGGGTGCCATCATATCTTCTGATCCTTTTTGGCTCATGGTCAGTAAAGGACTTTTGATATATGCATTTTAGCATGCCATGCCTTTGTTTTCCATGATAAGTTCTTGTAACATGTTGTTTGATAGCTCTAAACATTGCAACCTGATGTTATTTTCTGCGAAGTCTGAACTGTTATTATTTGCAATCTTGCCATGTGTGTTTGAGCATGTTCTAGTGATTTCTGGAGATAGCTCAGTGTTCATGTTTTGTTATGCTTTACCTGTACATCATGCCCATACCTTCTGTTTTCATATTGTGGTGCTGTAGCATGTTGTTTTGATGCTTGCAAGATGCCTAGTTGCTGTTTTGGACAGCTTGTCCTTTAAACTTGTTTCATGTGTGTGTGTGTGTGTTGATCCATTGCTCCGTTTTGAGTGTGCTCTATATGAAACTTGCTTAGAATTGCATGTAGTTTCATATTATCATGTTGCATCCATGTTTTGAGGTGTTTGCTTCATGTTTGCATGCATTTTGCATCTATGCCATGTTTAACTTGTTTTGCTCATATCTTCTAGGCCGTAGCTCCGAATTAAATGAACTCTATATGTAACTTGACTAGAATCTCGTGTAGATCATCTTGGTGCATCTTAACTTGCTGTTTAACAAATTGAACATAAGGTTTATTCAGATCTGGACTAATTTCAAAAGTTGCATATGAGGACTTACCGGAATTGTTATATGTTGTTCCCGGCCTCATTTAAACTTGCCTTGATGTGTTGCTCTTGTTTGCATCATCTCTTGCCATGAGTAGCTCCATATAGCTTTGTCATGCATCATGCTTGTTGTGCATCATGCCTTGTTCATGTGTGGTGTGTTTACTATGTTGTGTGCTTCTTCTCGATAGTTCCCGTTTGCGTTGCGATCATGAGGATTCGTTCGTCTATGTTGGGTTCGTCTTCGTGGCTTCATCTTCTTCATGGACTCGTTCTTCTTCCTTGCGGGATTTCAGGCAAGATGACCGCTACCCTAGATCTCATTACTATCATTCCTATGCTAGTTGCTTCGTTCTATCGCTATGCTGCTTTACCTATCTTTTGCTCATCAAGCCTCCCAAATTGTCATGAACCTCTAACCTTTGACACCTTTCCTATGCAAACCGTTGTCCGGCTATGTTACCGCTTTTGCTCAGCCCCTCTTATAGCGTTGCTAGTTGCAGGTGAAGTTGAAGATCTCTCCATGGTGGACAGGATTTTGGTTGGGATATCACAATATCTCTTATATTATTAATGCATCTATATACTTGGTAAAGGGTGGAAGACTCGGCCTTATGCCTGGTGTTTTGTTCCACTCTTGCCGCCCTAGTTTCCGTCATACCGGTGTTATGTTCCCGGATTTTACGTTCCTTACGCGGTCGGGTGATTTATGGGACCCCTTAACAGTTTGCTTTGAATAAAACTCCTCCAGCAAGGCCCAACCTTGGTTTTACCATTTGCCTCACCACCACCTATACCTTTCCCTTGGGTCGGCCAACCCGAGGGTCATCTCTATTTTAGCCCCCCCCCCCCGGGCCAGTGCTTCTCTAAGTGTTGGTCTGAACCGAGAAGACTGCGGGGCCCCCTCGGGGAAACTCGAGGTCTGGTTTTACTCGTAGGATGTCTCATCCGGTGTTGCCCTGAGAACGAGATATGTGCTGCTCCTATCGGGATTGTCGGCGCATCGGGCGGCTTTGCTGGTCTTGTTTTACCATTATCGAAATGTCTTGTAAACCGGGACTCCGAGTCTGATCGGGTCTTCCTGGGAGAAGGTATATCCTTCGTTGATCGCGAGAGCTTATCATGGGCTAAGTTGGGACACCCCTGCAGGGTATAATCTTTCGAAAGCCGTGCCTGCGGTTATAGGCAGATGGGAATTTGTTAATGTCCGGTTGTAGATAACTTGACACCAGATCCGAATTAAAACGCATCAACCGTGTGTGTAGCCGTGATGGTCTCTTTTCGGCGGAGTCCGAGAAGTGAACACGGTTTCTGGGTTATGTTTGACGTAAGTAGGAGTTCAGGATCACTTCTTGATCATTGCTAGCTTCACGACCATTCCATTTGTTCTCTTCTCGCTCTTATTCGCGTATGTTAGCCACCATATATGCTTAGTCGCTGCTGCAACCTCACCACTTATCCATTCCTTCACCCATTAAGCTTTGCTAGTCTTGATACCCATGGTAATGGGATTGCTGAGTCCTCGTGGCACACAGATTACTACAACAACAGTTGCAGGTACAGGTTATGCGATGATCATGACGCGAGAGCGATGTTTGCTTGTTTTGGAGTTCTTCTTCTGCTTCTTCTTCGATTAGGGGATAGGTTCCAGGTCGGCAGCCTGGGCTAGCAGGGTGGATGTCGTTTGAGTTTCTGTTTGTGTTTCATCCGTAGTCGGATGGTGCTCTTATGTAAGATGATGTTGTATTCGTGTGGCATTGTTTGCCTTATGTATGTATCCCCATTTATTTTGTAATGTTGATGTAATGATATCCACCTTGCAAAAGTGTTTCAATATGCGGGTCTATCCATGGTGGGACCTTCGAGTTCCGAGATCTTAGGACCGAGACGGAAGGAAAAAGGGATGAGGTGAAACAAGAACTCAAGAGAAGAAGCAAAGAATCGAGAGCACTCGAGAAGAAGAGAGGAACAACGAGAATGACGAGAATCGAAAGCTCACAGAACTAGATAGACTATGAAACCACTCCGGTTAGAACGAGATGAGAAACGAATAAGACTGAAAGGATTTAGGCAGCACTCCGGCTTAAAATGGAAGGAAAAGAACATGAACTTGAGAGGATGGAATGACACCTGACGAGAAGAAACAAACAATGCCTCCGGAAGAATAAAAGAATGGAAAGAAATGAACTTAGAAGGAAGGATTGAATGGAGTTGTTGAGAAAATCAACAATGAAAGAATAAGCTTGTTGTGGACTTATGGATAACATCTCAAAATTATGAGGTGATCGCCGACCACAAGCGGAAAAGATTAAATATCTGAGAAGAACGGAGAAATGCAAAACTCCACTTCAGAAGAAAAATTAAGAATTAATTGCACTTCGAGACGCGAGAAGAACAGATATTTGAACTGCACCAACAAAATCTTGATGAACTCTTGAAGAATGAATTAAATCATGAAGAACCACCATGAAGAACTCCGGTAACAAAAAGGATGATGAGATAGAATGAAGGAAGAAAGAATACGATGAGCCTTGCGATGATTTAGATGGGGTTCCGACGAAATGGCCGAGGAAATAGAACTCCGGAAAAGAAAAGATGGGAAACACTTGGAACTAGAATTTATTCATCAACAACAAACTCCGAAGGAAGGGATTACTCACTTGGATGAAATAAGAATAAGATTTATTGTATGCTAATCCTTCATCAAATTAAATTGATGACAAGCAATGGATTTTTCATACTACTTATTCTTCTTGAAGAGGATTGAGAAATGACATATTGCAAACTTGAGAAGGTCTTCATTAACCACCGATATGATTGGAAAGAACGAATGAATTAAAATGATAAACAAAGAAAAGAATCTTGAACGAACCACCGTAAGAATTCAAAAATGACTGACGAAAGAGAATGAATCACCGGGAAGAATTAGAAGAACAAATCTGCTTGAGGGGATTAGATGCAAAAGAACACAGAGATCATGAGCTGATTAAAGAACACTTGGACGAAGCGTCGGGATAAATAAAGAATGATAACTGAAATGATGGCCTCCGGTGAAAAGAAACGGGAAAACAACTTCTGACAAACTCCGGATGGTTGAGAAAAGGAATATCTGACAAATGGAATAATTCGAGAGTATAACATGAAGCTAGAACCACGAAACTTCGAGAGAACAGGCAAGATTGAGAGGAAAAACTCTTCTTCGGTCTTCGACTGACGACGAGAAACAACACCAAAATTACTGAGATACTCCAGAATAATGAAAAAGAGGAAAGGTAGAACCCGAGATGAAAAGAATTTGAAAGCGATCTTGGAGATGGCATCTGACTGATGAAATTCATTCTTACGTCACACTTCGGAAAGGATTTGAGAATAGCTCCGGAAAATTAGGAGAGTCAGGTAAGATCCTTGGAAAAGACCTGTGGGTTAGGGGCCACTAAAGGAAAGCACCGTTGGAAAGGATGTTGAATAGATAGGTGATGCACCGGAATAATTGAAATATTTGAATGAGGTGACAACCTCGAATTAATTGGAACATAGACAAATCTCCTGAGATGTCTTGAACACTCCGGAAGGATAAGCTGGCGAGAGGCGAGCGAGCAGGGAAAACACTTGAGCTACGGAAAAGAATATGATCAACCCGAAAACTTGAATTGAATCCACCAGAAAAGAAAAAGAGATGAAGAATGTCCACCAAGACGAGAATTCACCGGTTGAGATAATTGAGGGAAGACTGAAAACCTCCGTACGAATGAAAATTGATGCTCGAAAGAGACTGAGGCTCCGGGAAGAAGAGGGTGGGAGGGCGGTAAAGCAAAGACAACTTGGAAGGGGAAATCGACGAATATCTTGAAGAGAAACACCGGTTGAAAGAAGGCAAAGGCTTCGCACGAGTAGGATGGATACTCGATTACGGACTCCGGTTCTGAGAACAAGATGGGTGGGCGGGTGGGAAAAGAAAACAACTGAGGATTGAACTCAAAGATGAAGAGACTCGAGTCAACTTGACGAGAAATGCACCGGATGAAAGAGCTGGGGAACAACGATCGAAAACCCAACTGCGTTATCCTAAAGAAAAATTTGAAGGGGAAGAGGAGTAATTCAAAACACCTACGTCAAGATTCCTCACCAGAGCGATGAAGGGGTTGAGGAGTAAAAAGAATTCCTACTCTCCGATATAACTAGACTCCGAAAACAGTTTTTTTTCTAAACTCAACAACGGCCAAACTACACGATCAATCAAGGGGGCTCCTAGGGTCAGTCGAGGCTCTGATACCAACTTGTCACGCCCAATATGCGACCCTATCTAAAAGGAACTCGAAGGTCCCACCAAGGATAGACCCGCATATTGAAACACTTTGCAAGGTGGATATCATTACATCAACATTACATAATAGATGGGGATACATACATAAGGCATACAATGCCACTCGAATACAACAATACATCAACCATAAGATCAACATCCAACTACGGAAGAAACACAAACAGAAACTCAAACGACATCCACCCTACTAGCCCAGGCTGCCGACCTGGAACCTATCCCCTGATCGAAGAAGAAGCAGAAGAAGAACTCAACGCAAGCAAGCATCATTCTCGCATCATGATCATCGAATAACCTGTACCTACAACTCTTGTTGTAGTAATCTGTGAGCCACGAGGACTTAGCAATCCCATTACCATGGGTATCAAGACTAGCAAAGCTTAAAGGGAAAGGAAGGGGTAAAGTGGTGAGGTTGCAGCAGTGACTAAGCATGTATGGTGGCTAACATACGCAAATAAGAGCGAGAAGAGAGCAAGCAGAACGGTCGTGAAGCTAGCAATGATCAAGAAGTGATCCTGAACACCTACTTACGTCAAACATAACCCAAAAACCGTGTTCACTTCCCGGACTCCACCGAGAAGAGACCATCACGGCTACACACATGGTTGATGCGTTTTAATTCGGATCTGGTGTCAAGTTATCTACAACCGGACATTAACAAATTCCCATCTGCCTATAACCGCAGGCATGGCTTTTGAAAGATTATACCCTGCAGGGGTGTCCCAACTTAGCCCATGATAAGCTCTCGCGATCAACGAAGGATATACCTTCTCCCAGGAAGACCCGATCAGACTCGGAATCCCGGTTTACAAGAAATTTCGACAATGGTAAAACAAGACCAGCAAAGCCGCCCGATGCACCGACAATCCCGATAGGAGCTGCACATATCTCATTCTCAGGGCAACACCGGATGAGACATCCTACGAGTAAAACCAGACCTCGAGTTTCCCCGAGGGGGCCCCGCAGTCTACTCGGTTCGGACCAACACTTAGACAAGCACTGGCCCGGGGGGGCTAAAATAGAGATGACCCTCAGGTTGGCCGACCCAAGGGAAAGGTATAGGTGGTGGTGAGGCAAATGGTAAAACCAAGGTTGGGCCTTGCTGGAGGAGTTTTATTCAAAGCGAACTGTCAAGGGGGTCCCATAAATCACCCAACCGCGTTAGGAACGCAAAAATCCGGAAACATAACACCGGTATGACGGAAACTAGGGCGGCAAGAGTGGAACAAAACACCAGGCATAAGGCGGAGTCTTCCACCCTTTACCAAATATATAGATGCATTAATAATATAAGAGATATTGTGATATCCCAACCAAAATCCTATCCACCATGGAGAAATCTTCAACTTCACCTGCAACTAGCAACGCTATAAGAGGGGTTGAGCAAAGCGGTAACATAGCCAAGCAATGGTTTGCTAGGAAGGGTGTCAAAGGTTAGAGGTTCATGGCAATATGGGAGGCTTGATAAACAGGTGATAGGTAGCGCAGCATAGCGATAGAACGAAACAACTAGCATAGCAATGATAGTAGTGAGATCCAGGGTAGCGGTCATCTTGCCTGAAATCCCGCAAAGAAGAAGAACGAGTCCATGAAGAAGACGAACGGATGAAGCCGAACCAAGCGTAGACGAACGAATCCTCACGATCGCAACGAAACGGGAACTATCGAGAAGAAGCACACAACATGGTAAACACACCACACAAGAACAAGACATGATGCTCAACCAAGTATGATGCATGACAAAGCTACATGAAGCTACTCATGGCAAGAGATGATGCAAACAAGAGCAACACACCAAAGCAAGTTTAAATGAGGCCGGAAGCAACATATAACAATTCCGGTTAGTCCTCATATGCATATTTCAAAATTGGTCCAGATCTGAATAAACCTTATGTTCAAGTTGTTAAACAGCAAGTTAAGATGCAACAAGATGATCTACACGAAATTCTAGTCAAGTTACATATAAAGTTCATTTAGTTCAGAGCTACGGCCTACAAGATATGAGCAAAACAAGTTAAACATGGCATTGATGCAAAATGCCTACAAACATCAAGCAATTACCTCAAAACACGGATGCAACATGATAATATTAAGCTACATGCAAATCTAAGCAAGTTTCATATAGAGCACACTCAAAACGGAGCAACGGTTCAAACACATACACTCCATACAAGTTATAGCAACAATCTGTCCAAAACAGTAAGTAGGCATATTGCAAGCAACAAAACAATAAGCTACAACATCTCAACATGAAAACAAAAGACATGGGCATGATGTACAGGTAAAGCATAACAAAACATGAACACTGAACTATCTCCAGAAATCACTAGAACATGCTCAAACACACATGGCAAGATTGCAAATAATAACAGTTCAGACTTTGCAGAAAATAACATCAGGTTGCAATGTTTAGAGCTATCAAACAACATGTTACAGGAATTTATCATGGCAAACAAAGGCATGGCATGATACTACTAATTGCATAGAACAAGAGTCCCTTACTGACCATGAGCCAAAAAGGATCAGAAAATATGATGGCACCCATGTAAACATAGCAAGTTATATTACAGATTCAAACATGGCAGAAACAGAATGATGGAGGCATGTTGGTGAGCTTGTGAAACTCACTACAGAGCAATACATGGCATAGAAAGGCAACCAACAGTAAGAAGACATGTTTGTGAAGCTAAGCATGGCAAGAGCAAGTTCATAGGGTACAAGGAACACTAGCAAAACACATGGCAACAACTGAACTTAATGTTAACAGGCTGACAGCAACATTATTAAGCAACTTTGGAGCAAGATATGAACAAGCTACAGCAAGCTATAAATGCAACCAGGGGCATGGATGAATAGAGCATAACATGTAGAACAAAAGACCATTAGTGAACATCTCCAGATTATGCATGGAATGATTTGTAGCAGCAGGTTTACATAGCATCACGAAATAACAGATTCGGCCTAGCAAAACAGCAACAACGAGTACACTACTTAACAAGCTCAATTCACTCACCACAAGTCTTTGCATGACAAGATAAGCATAGCATCAGCAATAAGACATATTTATGCAACAAGTACATAGCATGCAAGGATCAACTACAACAACCTTGGCAATATTGAATAACATGTAAACAATCTGCCAGGAAACATTTTGTAGCAAAAGTAGAGCACGAAAATGACATGCTAGACTACTACATAATTGCAACCAAGGGCATGAATGGATAGATAATAACCATATGTTCAAAACATCCTTACTGAAGTATCTCAAAATATGCATGGATCTCTCTGTAGCATCATGTTTACATGGCATCAAAATAACAGCAGAACAGGGACTAAAATCAGCAACATTACGAAGCCTAGTTTGCATGCTTGTGCTATTCACCACATTGATCACAAAAATACATGGATGGCACCACTGTAAAGATGGCATGGCATAGTTCAAAACACATGTAGACATCAACCTCATAGGATGAACACATCAAACATGACAAAAATGACAAATGAGCATGTTATAACAGTTTCAGCAGATTAACATCATGAGGCACTCTTGCAACGATGATTCGGGCATCTAGATGACCTCAAATGAACATAATGCAATGGAATTAAATGAAGTACTCGTTAAGACGAACAATATGACATATTACACGCACGAAACGGAGCTACGGATGCAAAGATATGATGCGATAAAAATGGCATGATAATGTCACAGATTCGGGGACTTAGCAGAATTTTACCCTCTGAAAACGGGACGAGGAGGACCCGGGACGAGGAGATCCGGACGGGGAAAGGGCGTTTGGTTTGGGGATGGATGGATCTCGTCCCGATCCAACTCCGGCGATGACGAGGCAGCTCCGGCAAGGAGGAAGCCTGCGAGGGGCGCGGGGCAGCAGGGCCGGGTCGGTCCCAGCTAGATCCGGGCGGGGCGGCGGCGCTCGGCGCACCGGCGAGGCGAGGGGCGGCCGGCGCCGAAGGACGGCGAGGCGGGGGCCCCGGCAAGGCGGCATACGGCGGAGGCGGCCACGGCGGGGAGGCGGAGAGGCCCGGGGCG
>NC_041387.1:248170302-248251100 GCF_002162155.2 Triticum dicoccoides | reverse complement strand
GGCGCGGGAGGGCCAGGGCGACGTGGCGGCGGCTGATTGGGCGCGGGGGCGGTTGGACATGTCCAGCGGCTGGACGGACATGTCCGGCGGGCGAGAGAGAGGCTAGGCTAGGGTTTCATCCGTGAAAATGGAAGGGGAGGGCCTATATATAGATTCTGGGAGCTAGGAGAGTCCAAATGAGGAGCGGTTTTCGGCCACGCGATCGTGATCGAACGACCGAGAGCATGGAGGGCAGTTTGCTGGGTTTTGGGCCACTTTGGAGGGGTGTTGGGCTGCAAAGATAAAGGGGGGTTTCGGGCTACGCGGTTAACCGTTGGAGTACCAAATGACCTCCAAATGGCACGAAACTTGACAGGCGGTCTACCGGTGCTATACCAAGGCTGCTTGCCAAACCTCGGGCCATTCCGAGAAAGTTTAACACCCGCTCACAACGAGAGACAAAAGGGGAACGTCGGAGGGCATAGGAGTGCCGGATTGCAAAACGAACAACGGGGAAAATGCTCGGATGCATGAGACGAACGCGTGTGCAATGCAATGCACATGATGACAAGATAAAATGCAACATGCAAGCAAAGTACATGGCAACGACGGCGAATAACTGGCAGACACCTGGCGGATCGAATCCGGGGCGTTACACCCAGTTAGGGGTTGACAGCCAATGGGCCAAACCCCCTCTTTGCCGTCCGCTAGTTGACGAAAAATCTTTCTTTGTTGTCCGATAGCTGACCGCAAAGAGATAGCTTATGGCAAAGCTAGACTTTACCATCTGCTGCCTCTTTATCGTCCGCTTTCTGTTGGCTTATGGCAAAGCCTACCTTTGCCATCAGCTAGCAGATGGCAAAGAATGGGCGGACGGCAAATCTGCTGATTCCAGTAGTGGATATATAGAGGTTTTGTTTGGCTTGCAGAACCAAAGGATTTACCCGAACATAGTTCATGGAGAAGAAAAGTTCTGCAATGCTGGTGAGGATGCCCAAGTATTAGAATACGCGATTCACTATTTGCATATGTGGTAATTATTCAAGTATGGGATGGATTGGACCCCATACCGGAGACGTCTATCATGAGCTATCATATGTTGATGGGAGATCAGAGAGCCTTAAAACCCTAGAAAAGTGTCGACACGACAAACCAAAAGCCATATAATGGCAGGACGATGGAACCCTCTACAAGCAACCATTGCAGATCATAGGTTATACGGTGAGCTTTAACCCAGACCCATTTCCTGCAGGAGGAACCAGTAGTTGTTAACCACCATGAGATTGTTGATAGTTGTTTAGCATTGGCGCCGGACCTTTCAAGTCTCGGAAGGATCTTATTTTGATGCAAGGACTCAAGATTTTGAGGAAAAATGTTATCCCTTACAGGAAGAGCACCTGTGAGGTAGTTATCCTGGAGAATATGAGAAGACTGACACTGTCAACCCGAAGACATGAGTTTTGTTGGAACCGTAATCATGCTTCTAAGGTTGGAAGCACCCCATACCTTGTGTTGACGAATGGATTTTCAAGAAGACCCCCCAAACATAACCTTCTTTCTAGCCTCTCCGAATCTCAAGGACGAGATTCATTTTAGGGTGGTAGTTTGTAACATCTCAAAATTCTAAATTTTGGAATGTTATATTAAATAAATGGTTATGACTGTTTGTTTGATTATTGTGTGACTCATTGTGTGAAATTGAGTGGAAATTTAAACTTTTTGAAAGTTGAATGAGAGGGAATAAAAGGACTTTCCCAAAACTCTCATCTTGCATTTTGATCTCCATGAATTCAAATTCATCACAAAACCCTAGAGTGAAGATAATATGACTTCCTCCATTTAAAGAAATTAAAAGGGGTTCTGAAAAAGAATTGAATTCCAATTGAAAATAGTCCAACTCAAAAACTTTATGCCACTCAAGAATTTTCATGAGAGAAGATAATAGGACTTCTAAAAATTATATGAAATAGGGTGGGAAGTGATGGGGTCCACTTCTAAAATTTATTCAAATCACTTTTGGAGAGTTTTTCCTTTGAGTTTGAAATTCGTTTATTCAAATAAAAGAGAGAGGATAATATGACTTCCTCAATTATAATAGAGTTTGAGAAATTACTAGACTACTATTTGGAGTTATTCAAGTTTGTTTGGTATTTATTTTATTTGCAAAAAGTGCATTAATTGCATTAGGAAAAATATTTTCCAAATTATGTGAGCTGGAATTAATGTTCTATGTGCTCTATATATTCAGTAGTGCTTTTAGAAATTTATGTGGTATTTTTAGAAATTTGTTTGAATTTGTTTGGATCTAAAATGTTTTTTTGTAAGAAAAAAATCAACCCCCCCCCCCCACACACACACAGGCCTAGGAGCCCATCCAGCCGCTGTCCAATTTGGCCAAGGCCTACCCCGCACGTCCGATTTCCTTTGCGTTGGCCGCCTGCCCTCGCTCACCTTTCCCCGCTCCCGCTAACCGGTGGGACTCCCCACCTTATCGTTCCCAACCTCCCGCGCATAGCACCAGAGGGACTCCGCGCTCTCCTCCCACCGCCGCCAGTGACTAGTGGGACCTCGCCCCTGTCGCCCTAACCTCCAGTGCGAGCTGTGGGATAAGCTCACCGCACGTTCATCCGCAACCGCCGATGAGGCCTCTCTGGACAGGCCTTATTTGCTAGCCACCGGAGCCTCTACCGCACAAATAAAACCCCCTGGACGCCCTCTCTCAATCCCACCGTCTCGCCTCGTCCCCCGCCGCCTGCACTGGACGCCCTCTCTCAATCCCACCGTCTCGCATCGTCCCCCGCCGCTTGCACTGGACGCCCTCACCATTTGAATCTCGCCAGAGCCGAGCCGCTCTGCCTGCGATTATGTCGCCGGTGGTGCACCAAAGCCCTCATTTTCTTCGTCAATTTATTCCCCTTGTCCGTGTGTATCCGTTTGACATCTTTTCTTCCCCTAGGACTCGCCAGAGAAGCCACCCGCTCGACGCCGAGCTGCCGGAGCCGCGCCCTTGCCGGAGCACCGGGTCGCCGCCTTCGCCTCGCATGTCCCGGCCATCCCGATGCATGCCATCACCGCCTTCCGGACGCGCTGGTCCCGTTTTTCTTCTTCCTCGCCGTTGAGGACCACCGCAGCGGCCGCCCCATCACCGCCCGACGCCAACTCCACCATCTCCTGCTCGTCGACATCGTTGCAATAAGCCGAGTCGCCCGCCCTCGACACGCCGGACCCCGCCATCGGAACCCGATGGAGCTGCCGTCCCGCCGATGTCGAGCCCCTGCCCGTAGCCATTGCCTCTGTGAGCCACCTCCTTGTTCATTTTGATTAGTTTTTTTAATTCAAACCGGTACACAGTTAACCGCGAGTGTTGTTTAAAACATCAGTTTTATTTTAAACTGACCAGCCGATTCACTTAGTTTAGCCGCAGTGCATGTTTTTATTATTTACCGGCCGTTCGCTGGTTTAGCCACATAACAGACACTTTTCAGCCAACCAGAGGCCACCATGTGGCCAGGGACCTTTGCATGATTATTTTGCTTCACTTTTAGTCCCTGTAAATTGTCGATTAATCCCCGACCTTAGAATAGCCACGACTTTTTACCGTAGATCCAAACTCGATAAAACCAACGAGAAATTCTTTGTATTGATTAGATTTATCCAGTAGTGTCATCTTTGTAAACTTTTGTCAGATTCAAATTTGACAGTACTTAGATTTGAATTCAAACTTCAAATGGCCATATCTCCTAAACCATAGCTCTAATTTAGTTGATTCTTTCTGCACTCTGTCACTATAGCCAAACCTATGACTTGGACCAATCTCATAATATTTTCCATGCACTAGGATTTGTCCATTAATATTTTCCTCGTATGCCTAGTATGCACTATGGTTCACACCACATTTTTGAACCATATGTCATATGTTGTTTTGCACTTAGAATATTTTTGTGATAGCTAAGAGTGTTGGATCTTCATTTGGTTTTACCGAGACTTTTTGCTTTGCATGTTATTTTGGTTCTCTGAAATGATTGCTTATGTGAATGCAATGTTTGGTTTTATAGATTTTCAACAGGGAGTGAAGAATAGTTCTATTAAGTAAGTTTCTGAGAGTGATTTAATCTTCATCAACTATTACCGGCAAGTTCACATTTGACCATACTTTTAATTACCTATGTTTTTTATATGCACTTAGTCCTTTGTGGTAGGATTGCATGGTAGGGATTTATGCCGAATGGCTATGCTCTTGCCTAGTAGTTCATATGAGGTAGGTCTGAACTATACAACCTTTGTCACCGTCGTGTAAGTTTGTTTTTGCCTCGCTGATGTAGACGTGGATTGGGAAGTGTTCATGGCGAGACATGAGTGACAAACTAGTAATCAGGACCAAGACTTTTAAATAAACTACCTGGGCGGGATTGGTTTGAATGGTGGCGAAGTATAGTGGGAGCATGCATGGGAAATCCATGCTGGTGGTGGTCTACTGCCCAGGCTCAAAGGGATCAGACGTGTTTTCATGTCTAGAAGCTTACGTGTGCAGCCACAACAGGATAGGCTAGCAGATGTAGAATGAATAGGTGTACCGGCCTATTCGTGGGTAAAGGGGAAATAGTTTCGAAAGACTAGGTCTCGGTTATCCTGTTCTCAAACGCCAGGCAGTGCGAGAACTTCAATGGAGGCGATCAAGTCTTCTGGGGAAAAGTGCGCAAACCTCTACAGTGTGTTAAAACCTAATCGATTAGCCATGTCCTCGATTACGGACAACTTGAGCATCTAGTAGTGGAAATGTCGGGTTTTAAATGAAACTTTGGGAATGGATTGAGTTGGGTTTGCCAACTCTTCCCATGCTATTACTATAGTGGTAGAATAATATATTTTATTCTACGGAAAAACTAGCTTTATGCAAAACTAAACTTGAGTTTTCCACCAGCCAAATTGCATGTACATATAGGTTCTTTATACTCTTATGATGTGACTTGCCAGTACATTCCATGTACTGACCTACAGGGCTGGAACGTCTTATGTTGGAGGAATTTCTATGGTGAGTAAGAGTTAAATTGTAGGGTTACGGTCTACACTCAACTTGCCGTTGGCGTTGATGGGACTCCACACACGTTCGTTTGTTTCCGCTGAGACTGATGAGGTATATATCAGTTTTATGTTATTTATACATGTGATTGCACTTTGATATATACATTGATGTACTGTGTGTGCCAGGATACCGATCTAGGGATGGCATAGATACACAGAGGCTGGACTGTTTGAGGTCGGGTCGCTACAGATGCTCTCTTTGTGCTTCAATTATTGTCTTTTATGTGAGCATCATTAAAATCCCAAGCGTATCTTAATGGCTATAAAGAAATAACTTGTTGGGAGACAACCCAATATTTTCTGCTTTCTTGTGTGCACACAATTATGCTACTATTATGCTTGTGTTTTTGTGTTTTATTTAGTGTTTGTGCCTAGTAAAGCTTTTGGGATGATTTGGATGATAGTTGCTTTGATTCTGCGCAAAAACATAAACTTTTGCACCTGGTAGCAGAATTGTTAAAATTTGCTGGATGGTGATAAATTTTGAATCTTTTGAACATGATTGATATACAAATTTCCCACGTTGTCCTAATTTTTCAGAATTTTTGGAGTTACAGAAGTATGGTCAATGTTCAGATTCCTATAGACTGTTCTGTTTTTGACCGATTCTATTTTTGTTGCATTATTTTGCTTGTTTTGATGGAACTATGGATTGTATCAGGTGTTATAAGCCATGGAGAAGTTAGAATATAATATGTATAATGCAAAAATAAAATATGAATGGGTTTGCAACAATACTTAAAGTAGTGATATGCTTTATTATACTAATGGATCTCACGAGGTTTTGTTGAGTTTTTTGTGATTGAAGTTTTAAAGTTTTGGGTGAGATCACAAATGATGAAGGAATAAGGAGTGGCAAGAACCTAATCTTGGGGATGCCTGAGGCACCCCAAGGTAATATTCAAGGACTCCCAAGCAACTAATCTTGGGGATGCCCCGGAAGGCATCCCCTCTTTCTTCTACCGACTATCGGTAATTTTATTTGGAGCTATATTTTTATTCGTCACATATCATTAGTTTTGCTTAGAGCATCATGTATTATATGAGTCTTTGCTTTGTTTGCTTTTTAGTTTGTCACAATCATCTCTATTGAACACACTTATTTGAGAGAGCCACATGTTTATCATAATTTGTTAGAATGTGCTAAGTGTTTAACTTAAATCTTTTGAGCTAGGCAGTTGCTCTAGTGCTTCACTTATATCCTTTTGTGGTTGGCGGTGATTATATTTTAAAGAAATACACTCTCACGTTCACTTATATCATTTTGAGAGTTGATAAGATTAAATTTTGAAGAAATATTTGCACTCTCATGCTTCACTTATATCATTTTGAGAGTTGATAAGATTAAATTTTCAAGAAATATTTACACTCTCATGCTTCACTTAAATCTTTTTGAAAGTTGATAATAGCAATGGTAATTTGCACGAGATATGAATTTGGTCCCAATATGCTGAATATCCAAGAGAGGTATAATAAAAACTTTCATATAAATCATTGGATATGATATGTTTGATTACTTGCAATAGTTTTGCGATACGGAGATGATAATATGTGAATCAAGTTAATGAGTAATGGTTCTTTAGTAAGAATATTGGTGTTAAGGTTTGTGATTCCTTATGCATGCACATAAAGTGTTGGAGGGTGAAACCTAGAGGGGATCTTTTCACACTTGGAGGGGGGAAAGGAGCAAGAGCACAAGAACACACAAGGGAAATCACACCCAAAAAAACCAATCACACATCCACAAGAGTAGCAAACACATAGATCTAGAAGAATAAATGAAAAATCAAAGGAAACAAGCAATAGGGTAAAGTTATTCCCAAATCCAAGAAGGATATGAGGTCTTGATGATCATGTGATGGGGATCCTTCCCTAGATGCGGGTCTTGATATCCACTAGGGATCTTCTCCTAGGAGGTCTTGATCTCCTAGGAGGTCTCTAATATACTTTGCTATCCTCAAGAAAGAGCTTGATAGAGGGGAAGGTGTCCCGATGTTTCGATGAGATAACTATCATTTTCTGTGGGAGTCAACTTTGACGATCCGACTACGAACGTGTGAAGACATCGCACCTTAGCAATCGCTAAACCAACTTCTGAGGGTTATTGACCACGATGGAGCACGATCAACCTCACCACGAGGGTCTATTTACTGCTAGCAAACGAAGAACAAGCAACTGAGATTGCAATCTGGATATTACGAATAAAAGAGGAAAGCTTTATTAATGAAGGTGGGGTTCTGTAACATCTTGGTCTGGTCGTTGAATACAAACGAAGTACGTGAAGTTGCAGCTATGGCGAACTTTTAATGTAAACAAAACACAAAGTCTAAACGGCGCCCTAAGGGCTGTATATATGGAGGAAGAGGGGGGAATTTCGTGACCCTTGGAAGAGGGGTCTGAAACCAGCCCTAACTCTTGTTTCCCCACACATATGGACTCTAAAAACAGCCTATACTTAAGTATTTCAAAATTACGTGTGCCTGGCCCAAAAATAAGGTGACACGGCACCTATAATAGCCTCTCGACGAAATTTATGAAGTGACATCTTGTATATTTCGTCCAAGGCTTCATGCACTCATTATGGTGGCTTCAAAGTTCTGAAATCATCACTTGTAACTTCGTTCTTGTTCCCAATGCGCATGCCATCATCTCCATGCTTGATCTTGCTCCAATGTTCATCCCTCTTGTCCCAGCTAGGCCCTTCATTTGTAAGCAAGAAAAATGTATCCAATTTAGGCAGCATCATATTCTCATGAACATCAGAATCATTACGAAGAAACAAAAGTACCTGATAATTTAATTGGTGTGCTTGAGGTCTAGTAATTGGTCCAGTGTGTATAGCAGCTGGGGTTGTGGGTGTAATGATGGTATTGATGTCCTCATAATCTTCCCCTTCTTGAAATAAAGTCGTCCTCAACGGAAGCTCATCTTCCTCACCCAAATAAGGCTTCAAATCTGCAATGTTAAAAGTGGGACTAACCCCAAAATCTGTAGACAGCTCAAGTTTATATGCATTATCATTTATTTTCTCCAACACCTTAAAAGGACTGTCAGCACGTGGCATTAGCTTTGATTTGCGCAAATCTAGAAATCTATCTTTATGCAAATCTAACCAAACAAGATCTCCAGGTGCAAACACAACACGTTTTCTACCCTTATCTCTGGCAAGTTTATATTTAGCATTCATACGCTGAATGTTCTCCTTAGTTATCTCATGCATTTTTAAGATCCATTCAGCACCTTAGTTAGCATCAAAATTAACCTTCTCCAAAGACGGAAGAGGCAACGAATCAATGGGTGGACGAGGAAGGAAACCATACACAATCTCAAAAGGGCACATCTTAGTAGTAGAATGCAATGAACGATTATAAGCAAATTCAATATGAGGCAAGCATTCTTCCCACATTTTCTTATTATTCTTCAAAACAACCATAAGCATAGTAGACAATGTACTATTGACTACTTTAGTTTGTCCATCAGTTTGGGGGTGACAAGTAGTACTAAAAAGCAGTTTAGTCCCCAACTTAGCCATAAACATCTCCAAAATTGGCTAAGAAATTTAGTATCAATATCTGAAACAATAGTATTTGGCACACCATGCAAGCAAATAATTTCACGAAAGAACAAATCAGCAACAATAACAACATCATCGCTTTTATCACATGGTATAAAGTGTGCCATTTTCGAGAATCTATCCACGACAACAAATATGCTATCCCTCCCATTATTTGTTCGAGGTAAACCTAAAACAAAGTCCATAGATATATCCTCCCAAGGAACACTAGGTACATGCAAAGGCATATATAAACCATGAGGATTGAGTCGTAACTTAGCTTTTTGACATGTAGTGCATCAAGCAACAAAATGCTCAACGTCCCGTCTCATCTTTGGCCAAAAGAAATGTATAGCAAGTATATCCTCCGTCTTCTTCACGCCAAAGTGTCCCATTAATCCTCCTCCATGTGCCTCCTGCAACAACAGAAGATGAACAGAGCTAGCTGGAATGCATAGCTTGTTAGCACGAAACACAAATCCATCATAAACGATGAACTTATTCCATGTTCTGCCTTCTGTACAATTCTGCAATACATCTTTAAATTTAGCATAATGCACATATTGATCTTTGATGGTCTCCAAACCAAATATTTTAAAGTGAAGTGGTGAAAGCATAGTATAGCGACGAGACAATGCATCAGCAATAACATTTTTTTACCATTCTTGTGTTTAATGACATAAGGGAAAGTCTCAATGAATTCAACCCATTTAGCATGTCTACGGTTCAGTTTTGCTTGACTTTTAATGCGTTTCGAAGATTCATGATTAGAATGTATAATAAATTCTTTGGGCCATAAATAATGTTGCCATGTTTCTAAGGTCCGAACAAGAGCATATAGTTCTTTATCATAAGTAGAATAATTCAGACTAGGCCCACTCAATTTTTCAGAAAAGTATGCAATAGCTTTGCCATCTTGTAATAACACACCTCCTAATCCAATTCCACTAGCATCACATTCAAGCTCAAAAGTCTTATTATAATCGGGAATTTGGAGTAAAGGAGCATGTGTTAACTTATCTTTCAACACCGTGAAGGCTTCTTCCTATGCGGTACCCCAAACAAAAGGCACATCCTTCTTTGTAAGCTCATTGAGAGGTGTAGCAATGATGCTAAAATCTATCACAAAACGCCTATCAAAACCAGCGAGTCCAAGAAAACTCCGCACTTGTGTGACCGTATTGGGTTGCGGCGAACTCTCAATAGCTTCAATCTTGGCTTTATCAACTTCAATTCCCTGTGGAGTAACAACATAGCCAAGAAAAGATACTCGGTCGATGCAAAAGGTGCACTTCCCATGGTTACCAAACAAACGTGCATCACGTAGAGCAATAAAACAACACGTAAATGCTCCAAATGTTCTTCCAAAGATTTGCTATAAATCAGTATATCATCAAAATAGACTACCACAATCGTCCAATGAAAGCACGTAAAACTTCATTCATTAATCTCATGAAAGTACTAGGCGCATTAGTTAACCCAAAAGTCATGACTAATCACTCTTATAAACCAAACTTAGTTTTAAATGTTGTTTGCCATTCATCTCCCAATTTCATACGAATTTGATGGTATCCACTACGCAAATCAACTTTGGAGAATATTGTAGAGCCACTCAATTCATCAAGCATATCATCTAGCCTAGGAATAGGATGACGATAACGAATAGTAATATTATTAATGCCTCTACAATCAACACACATACGCGAGTACCATCCTTTTTTGGCACTAGTATAATAGGAACAGCACAAGGACTAAGAGATTCACGTATATAACCTTTGCCTAGTAGCTCATGTACTTGACGCATAATCTCATTCGTCTCCTCTGGATTGGTACGATATGGCGCATGGTTTGGCAGCGAAGCACCGGGAATTAAGTCAATCTGATGCTCAATCCCGCGAATAGGCGGTAATCCCAGTGGCACATCTTGTGGAAAGACATCAACGAACTCCTACAAAATGTTAGTGACAGCAGGAGACAAAGAGGAAGGCACGATCTTGAATGAAAATAATGCCTCTTTGCACACAAAAGCATAGCAAACAGATTTGCTGAAATCTAGCTCGTCAATATCAGATTTGGTGGCAAGTAAACATGCACTTCTCAATTTAATTTTAGAAGAAACACTAGATGGTTTGTTATTAGGCTTCATTTGTTGCTCAAATTCTTTTGCCACAATCTGATTTTCACTCCTTTTTCTCTCCTATTTTGCTTTATTAGCTCTATTAATATCATCTTTCAAAATGGAATCAAGAGTCATAGGAAGCAAAGTAATATGTTTATCCTTATGAACAAGAGTATAGTGATTGTTTCTACCATGGTGTACAGAATTTTTATCAAATTGCCATGGTCTACCAAGTAATAAGGAACATGCTTGCATGTGTACCACATCACAACCAACATAATCAGCATATGTCGCGATACTAAAATGCACATGAACAGTATGTGTTACCTTAACCTTGTCGCTGTTGTTGAACCATTGGATGTAGTAAGGATGTGGATGTGGTCTTGTGGTGAGAGATAGCTTCTCCACCATCTCCATGCTAGCCAAGTTGTTGCAGCTCCCTACATCTATGATGACGCGAACAGAACGTTCCTTCACAACTCCCTTTGTATGGAACAAATTATGCCTTTGATTTTGCTCAGCTTGTGTGACCTGCACACTCAAAACATGTTGAGCAACTAAACTTTCATACCTGTCAGCATCTTCAGCAGCCATGTATTGTGATAGAGGCAAAGGTGTCCTGTCTTTCGATGAGATGGTGGCTATCATTTTGGTGGAAGTCTACTTTGATGATCCGACTACGAACGTGCAAGGACGTCGCACCTTAGCAATCGCTAAACCACCTCCGAGAGGTTATTTACCATGCCGGAGCACGATCAACCTGACCACAAAGGTCTATTTCCTACAAGCAAACGAAGAACAAGCAAGAAACTAAGATTGCAATCTGGATATTGCGAATAATCGAGGAAAGCTTTATTAATGAAGGTGGGGTTCTGTGACACCTTTGTCTGGTCGTTGAACACAAACGAAGTACGTGGAGTTGCAGTCAATGTTGAGTATATCGCTTATCGTTATCGTTTCGGTCAGCTAGAGATTAGGGATTAATCGGAAATCGGCCGATTAATCAAATTTATCTGTCGACTATTAATCGGATATTTTTTTGCAAATATCAGGTTCCCAACACTAAAATGCGCTATATTCAACACCAAAACAATATTTGACAGAAGTGTTACCTTGATTTCTAGCCTTTGAATCCTTGTATAATGGCAAACAAACTAGGAAAATAGTACATATTTCGTAACAAGGTCCGCAAAACATAAATAAACATAGTTTTTGCAAACATTGTGATATGAATAGGTCTAATTTATCGGTAGATTCCCGATAAATCGCTTGTCAGAACGAGAAATCGGTCCAAAAGATAAACGGAAAAGAAAAGGCATAATCTTATCGGTCACCCCCCGATTAGCGATAAATAGGAAGATTAATCGGTGAAACGGAAGATTTCTTGAACAGTGGTTGCAGCTATGGCGAACTTTTAATCTAAACAAAACCCAAAGTCTAAACAGTGCCCTAAGGGTTGTATATATGGAGGAAGAGGGGGGGAATTTCGCGGCCCTTGGTGGAGGGGTCTGAAACCAATCGTATCTCTTGTTTCCCCACATATACGGTCTCTAAAAATAGCCTATACTTATGTATTTCGAAATTACATGGGCCTGGCCCAATAAAAAGATGACACAACACCTAGAATAGCCTCTGGACGAAACTTATGAAGTGGCATCTTGTATATTTCGTCCAAGGCTTCATGCACTCGTTATGGTGGCTTCAAATCCCTAAAATCATCACTTGTAACTCTGTTCTTATTCCCCTTGCGCATGCTATCATCTCCATGCTTGTTCTTGCTCCAATGTTCATCCTTCTCCAAGCTAGGCACTTCATTTGTAAGCAAAACAAATGTATCCAATTTAGGCAGCATCATATTCTCATGAACATTATAATCATTACCAAGAAACGAAAGTACCTGGTGATTTAGTTGGCGTGTGCGAGCTCTAGTAATTGGTCCAGTATGTATAGAAGTAGGGGTTGTGGGTGCAACAATGGTATTGATGTCCTCATCATCCTCCCTTTCTTGAAATGAAGTCGTCCTCGACGGAAGTTCATCTTCCTCACCCAAATAAGGCTTCAAATCTGCAATGTTAAAAGTGGGACTAACCCCAAAATCTGCAGGCACCTCAAGTTTATATGCATTATCATTTATTTTCTCTAACACCTTAAAGGGACCATCAGCACGTGGCATTAGCTTTGATTTGCGCAAATCAGGAAATCTATCCTTACGCAAATGTAACCAAACAAGATCTCCACGTGCAAATACAACATGTTTTCTACCCTTACCTCCAGCAAGTTTTTATTTAGCATTCATACGCTCAATGTTTTCCTTAGTTAACTCATGCATTTTTAAAATCAATTCAGCATGTTGTTTAGCATCAAAATTAACCTTCTCCGAAGATGGAAGAGGCGACAAATCAATAGGTGCACGAGGCAGGAAACCATACACAACTTCAAAAGGGCACATCTTAGTAGTAGAATGCAATGAACGATTATAAGCAAATTCAATATGAGGAAACCATTCCTCCCACATTTTCTAATTAATCTTCAAAACAACCCTAAGCATAGTAGACAATGTTCTATTGACTACTTTAGTTTGTCCATTAGTTTGGGGGTGACAAGTAGTACTAAAAAGCAGTTTAGTCCCCAACTTAGCCATAAACATCTCCAAAAGTGGCTAAGAAATTTAGTATCACGATCCGAAACAATAGTATTTGGCACACCATGCAAGCGAATAATTTCACGAAAGAACAAATCAGCAACATTAACAGCATCATCGCTTTTATGACATGGTATAAAGTGTGCCATTTTCGAGAATCTATCCACGACAACAAATATGCTATCCCTCCCCTTGTTTGTTCGAGGTAAGCCTAAAACAAAGTCCATAGATATATCCTCCCAAGGAACACTAGGTGCAGGCAAAGGCATATATAAACCATGCGGATTGAGTCATGACTTAGCTTTTTGACATGTTGTGCAGCGAGCAATAAAACGCTCAACATCCCGTCTCATCTTTGGCCAAAAGAAATGTGTGGCAAGTACGTACTCCGTCTTCTTCACGCCAAAGTGTCCCATTAATCCTCCTCCATGCGCCTCCTGCAATAACAAAAGACGAATGGAGCTAGCTGGAATGCATAGCTTGTTAGCACGGAACACAAATCCATCATTAACGACGAACTTGTTCCACATTCTTCCTTCTTTACAATTCTGCATTACATCTTTAAAATCAGCATCATGCACATATTGATCTTTGATGGTCTCCAAATTAAATATTTTGAAGACAAGTTGTGAAAACATAGTATAGCGACGAGACAATGCATCAGCAATAACATTTTCTTTTCCCTTCTTGTGTTTAACGACATAAGGGAAAGTCTCAATGAATTCAACCCATTTAGCACGTCTATGATTCAGTTTAGCTTGACTTCTTATATGTTTCAAAGATTCATGATCAGAGTGTATAACAAATTCTTTGGGCCATAAATAATGTTGCCGTGTTTCTAAAGTCCGAACAAGAGCATATAATTCTTTATCATAAGTAGAATAATTCAGACTAGGCCCACTCAATTTTTCAGAAAAGTATGCAACAGGTTTGCCATCTTGTAATAACACACCTCCTAATCCAATTCCACTAGCATCACATTCAGGCCCAAAAATCTTATTAAAATTAGGAAGTTGGAGTAAAGGAGCATGTGTCAACTTATCTTTCAATACCGTGAAGGCTTCTTCCTGTGCGGTACCCCAATGAAAAGGCACATCTTTGTTTGTAAGCTCATTGAGAGGTGCAGCAATGGTGCTGAAATCTCTCACAAAATGCCTATAGAATCCAGTGAGGCCAAGAAAACTCCTCACTTGTGCGACCGTTTTGGGCTGCGGCCAACTCTCAATACCTTCAATCTTGGCTTTGTCAACTTCAATTCCCTGTGGAGTAACAACATAGCCAAGAAAATATACTCGGTCGGTGCCTCCCAAGGTTACCATATAAACGTGCATCACGTAGAGCAATAAAAATAGCACGTAATGTACCAAATGTTCTTCCAAAGATCTGCTATAAATCAATATGTCATCAAAGTAAACTACCACAAATCGTCCAATGAAAGCATGTAAAACTTCGTTCATTAATCTCATGAAAGTACTCGGTGCATTAGTTAACCCAAAAGGCATGACTAACCACTCATATAATCCAAACCTAGTTTTAAATGCTATTTTCCATTCATCTCCCAATTTCATACGAATTTGATGGTATCCACTACGCAAACCAACAATGGAGAATATTGTAGAGCCACTCAATTCATCAAGCATATCATCTAGCCTAGGAATAGGATAACGATAATGAATAGTAATATTATTAATGCCTCTACAATCAACACACATACATGATGTACCATCCTTTTTCGGCACTAGAATAATAGGAACAGCACAAGGACTAAGGGATTCGCATATATAACCTTTGTCGAGCAGCTCCTGTACTTGACGCATAATCTCCTTCGTCTCCTCTGGATTGGTACGGTATGGTGCACGGTTGGGTAATGATGCACTGGGAATTAAGTCAATCTGATGCTCAATCCCTCGAATGGGAGGTAATCCCGGTGGCACGTCTTGTGGAAAGACGTCAGCGAACTCCTGCAAAATGTTAGTGGCAGCAGGAGGCAAAGAGGAAGGCACGTCCTCGAATGAAAATAATGCTTCTTTGCACACAAAAGCATAGCAAATAGATTTGCTGAAATCTAGCTCATCAATATCAGATTTAGTGGCAAGTAAACATGCACTTTTAAATTTAATTTCAGAAGCAACACTAGATGGTTTACTATTAGGCTTTATTTGTTGCTCAAATTCTTTTGCCACAATCTAATTTTCACTCTTATTTTTCTCCTGTTTTGCTTTATTAGCTCTATTAATATCATCTTTCAAAATGGAATCAGGAGTCATAGGAAGCAAAGTAATATGTTTATCCTTATGAACAAGAGTGTAATGATTGTTTCTACCATGGTGTACAGAATTTTTACCAAATTGCCATGGTCGACCATGTAATAAGGAACAAAACTCAAAGTCTAAATGGTGCCCTAAGGGCTGTATATATGGACGAAGAGGGGGGAATTTCGTGGCCCTTGGTGGAGGGGTCCGAAACCAACCATATCTCTTGTTTCCCCGCACATACGGACTCTAAAAATAGCATATACTTATGTATTTCCAAATTACATGGGCCTGGCCCAATAAAAAGGTGACGCAGCACCTAGAATAGCCTCTAGACGAAATTTATGAAGTGGCATCTTGTATATTTCGTCCAAGGCTTCATGCACTCGTTATGGTGGCTTCAAAGCCCTGAAATCATCACTTGTAACTCTGTTCTTGTTCCCCTTGCGCATGCCATCATCTCCATGCTTGTTCTTGCTCCAGTGTTGATCCTTCTCCAAGCTAGGCCCTTCATTTGTAAGCAAAACAGATGTATCTAATTTAGGCATCATCATATTCTCATGAACATTAGAATCATTACCAAGAAACGAAAGTACCTAGTAATTTAGTTGGCGTGCGCAAGCTCTAGTAATTTGTCTAGTATGTATAGCAGTAGGGGCTGTGGGTGCAACAATGGTATTGATGTCCTCATCATAATGCGTCTCATGATCAGAATCATCTCCACCGTGTTCTTCACTTGTAATAAGAGCCAAAGTATCCTCATCATAGTCACTAGTGGACTCATACCCACCATCCTCAGTAGCAATCATAACACACAAAGATTGGCATGCTCTTGCATAATGACCTCTTCCCTTACAACGACGACAATAATATCATGTGTGTGCCCTATTGATGACATGGATGAAGAAGAGCTCTAGGCAGACCCAGAAGGTGTACTCCTGGCAGATGCTGGTGGTGGTGCATGTTTTCTTGTATCTCGGTTGGAATTGGCGGCTGAAATCAATGGTGCTGCAGTAGGATGTGTGGGAGTAGAGGATGTATGTGGTGTCCATGATGAAGATCGACCTGCAGAAAAATTAGTTCGTGCCAATGCCTGTCGATCCTGCACTTCATGTTCAGCTTTGCAAGCCAGATGGAATAAACGAGTGATATTATTATACTCCTTATACTCTAGAATGGTCTGAATCTCTTTATTTAATCCACCCATAAAACGTGCAAGCATAGCTTCATTATCCTCAACAATACCACATCTAATCCTGCCAGTTTGTAATTCCTGATAATATTGTTCCACAAAAAAATTTCCTTGTCTTAATTGGTACAATTTTTGAAGTAATTCATGTTGATAATATGGTGGAACCCAACGAGTACACATAGCAGTTTTCAAAGCAGCCCAAGTAGCTGGATAGGATATAATCTACAATGTTTAGACCACCAAACACATGAAAAACTAGTGAAAGCACAAACAACAACAGGAACACGTCGCTCCTTAGGATATTGTAAACATGTAAAATGTTGTTCAATTTCTAACTCCTAAGTAAGATATATATCAGGAACATATCTACCCTCAAATGGTGGAATATTCAATTTTAGTTTAGGAAGATGGTCATGATCACGTACCTCAGGTGGTGGTGCAGCCCTACCGTTGCGATGATATGCACGAGCACGACCTGGTGGTGGTGGTGCTGGTGGTTGCACATAGTTCTAATTTTGATCAACCTTATCCTCGTAATGGTCATCCACCTCTGCAGTAGCAGCAGGAGCTACAGAAGCATCAACAGTAGGTACAGCGGCACCCGAATTTTGACCAGGCTCAAGGGGAACGCGCAGTGCTCGTCCTACTTGATTTGGAAGGCAATGTTGTTGTTGTTGTTGTAGAGGTCCGACAGGTGCAATGGGAGGTGGTTGTGGAATACGCGTGAGCAATTCATTAAACTTGTTATCGAGCTTTGTTTTGAATGCCTTCTCAATCTCATCTATCCTCTCCATGGCCTCTTCAAATCTGTTTAGCACATCTTCCACTTGTCCACTCATCATTTGGTAAAACTTATCATGTAACTCTTTGTTCGTCATGTTCTCCCAATCAGTCTTGTCGGCTTGTGATCCTGCCATGGTTAGCAGCAATAGAAACACACAAGAATATGATCCTACAGACTACTAGGAAGTGGTGTTGGTGTGTCACAAATTCATCAAGTGAATCGCAAAGTCTTACCGGTTCTTACCAATCAGCAGGTGGTGATCGGCAAAAGTTGTAGTCAAAACTCTCAAAAGCTTGGATAAAGTGATTGTCAGGTGGTGTGAAACGCATGATGTAGATGTATGTGGAGCTGGGAAGGCTTAATATATCGCACCAAAAAGGGTCAGCAATAATCAATTCAGAGATGCAAAGTTGAATAAACGCTCAACGACGGTACTGTGTTGGTCGTAGGCTAGATTGTGCTAGAGATGCGAGCCTAGAACACTAACAAAATCACAGCGCTGCATGGAAACAAGGGAAAAGCACACTCTAAATTTTTTTCGCTCTTTTTTGCGCTTTTTTTTGCACTCCTCTTTTTTTTTTGCCGAAAATCACTATGATTGCGAGTGTCTCAAAACTCTTCCCAAGTCAACATAACAGGATAGACACGAAATTTTTGCGACCAATTTTTTTTTCGACTGCCCGGACCAAAAACTAGAAATGACTCAAAAAAACTTTCTATAATGGCACATGTCTTAAAAACACTCGGAAACACCTAAAAATAGGATTGCTAGAAAAAAATTGACAAGTGCGTTTCCGGAAAATTTTGGGCCTAAATGGAGGGTGTTTTTTTTGGAAACCATCCTCTTCTATGGAACGACAAAAGATTGATGGAATCCTAAACCTACTCGGACAAGGAAACACGAACCTGGAAACAGATGGATCTCGAAAGTAAACCTAATATGAGATGGACTCGGAGTAGTGGTGGTATATGGATACGGATCGGTGGTGGTATATGGACTCGGGTCGGTGGTGGTATATGGACGTGGGTTGATGGTGGTATATGGACTCGGATCGGTGTTGGTAGATGGACTCGGAGCGGTGCCGGAGAAGCAATGATGGTAGATGGCAGGGGCGATGTATCCAGTGTGGTGGTGGGATATGGCAGCGGATAATTATGGTGGGGAGGCAGCGTGAATATCCGTGAACAGAACTCGAAACTCTAAAAGACTAGGCTCTAAGACCAGCAACTAGACACGACGATGCAAACGCAAATTCAACAAAGCAAATACAGAAAATATTATGCAAGGGCTCAGACTGTTTTGGATATGATGAACTAACCCTATTTTTTTGGCTTTTTCGTGGACTGTAGGTATGAAGAACAGATTCGATCTGAACTATGAAAAACTATAAAATCTCACCGAGCAACTTGGAAATCTAATACCGCTTGATATAGGGGAAGGTGTCCCCATGTTTCAATGAGATAGCTATCGTTTTATGTGGGAGTCGACTTTCACGTTCTGATGCAGAGCATCCTTCGATCATCCCCATGGACATTACTTCTACTACACAAGCTCCAAGTGGACCCATGACAAGAGCTCGAGCACGTGCTATTCAATCCGAGGTTAACTCTCACCTTGTTGAACTTCCCTTTGACCCACTTGAGACATGGCTACTACCTCAAACAGAGATGCTTTGTGTGCTTAGGTACCAAGGAACCAACCTAGAAGAAGCTACGGTACAAGATGGGCGTCAAGAGCAAGAGGAGAAGCTACCCAACCTGGAACGGGCGGTACAACCGCCCACGCCAAGCGGTACTGCCGCTGAACCCAGCCAAGCGGCACTACTGCCCTACATCCACCCTTCCTCCACCGAACCCGACAAACTCCTGTGATCGAACGACTCCAAAGCGGTACTACCGCCCCATCAAAGCGGTACTACCGCTGAAGCTCTACAAGCGGTACTACCGCCCGAGGGTCCGGTACTACCGCCCTGCCTGTGTGCAGCGTATCCAGGTCAAGGCCCATGTACTCGTTTTGCCCCTCTCTTACCCCTTCGAAGGCTTAGACTATAAATAGACCTTCCCCTCGTCCTTTCTAGGGTTAGCATTGTGATAGCTCATTTGAGATAGAGCATCGCTCATCCGTACCGGATCTACTCCCCGTGAGGGACCGCACCTCTTCGGAGAAGATCCATCCGGATTCAAGGCCTCCATCTGGAGAAGACAATCAAGACATCCTCATGGAGAAGAATGGTTACTCTTGTATCGTCCCTTGTTGACTTTGGATCTCTTGTTACTTTGTGCCTCGATGATCTAGCACTTGTGTGATCAATTTTGTGTTGGTTGAGTGTTTCTCTTGTTTTCCCCTCGTGATTTCCCTTGTGTTCTTCCGCGTGTTCTTCATGTTCCCCGTAGGATCCTATCCAAACGTGAAAGATCGGCCCCATAGGGTTCCTCCCTACATCATCTTGGTATCATGAGACACGTTGATCATGTTTTTGGAGCCCCTACCCCGTGTTTTCTAGCTTGATTTTGTTGTTTTCATCCAATTCGAAAATCCCCACCAAAAATGGCCCCCAATTTTTTTTATCATTTGTTGGTTTTGATGATGTTTTGTTGATTTTGATCCGTGGATTTTCTTGGTTTTGAGTGGATCTAGCATCCCCCCAAATTTCACCTCTTTCCATCCACGAAATCCATCCAATTTTGCCCCCGAAATCATCCTTTTCCGCCCCAAAATCGCCCCGATTTTCGATTTTGCGAATTTTTTCCGACACGAGCGGTACTACCGCCCTCCAAGCGGTACTACTGCTGAGCGACACAAGCGGTACTACCGCCCTCCCAAGCGGCACTACCGCTCCACCACTGGCAGCTACAACTACTTCCGCGCTCCCCTTTTCTGCCTAGTTTCGCCAAATTTTTACCCCGGTGCCCACGCATACTTCCGCATAGCACCACCACTTTCAGCAAACACCACCTCTGCTCACCACTACCTCCTATGATGATTTTGACACGTTTTGGTCTTTGAGATTTTGGGTTGTGGTTCACATGTCCTATTGTGTTTCGGCTATATAGGTACGGTTCGATGTCAACATCACCACCGCTCATCTCCATCGACTACCCATCATCGCCAAGGACAGTAACCTCGACGACATCTTTGTCATACCTTGCAATTGCATTGATAACCACATGGTCTTACTTTTGCGTTGCTTACCCGTTGAGACTAGCCATTGAGTATTGTCGGCAACGTGACTTGTGCACATTAGTGATAATACTCTCCATAACCATACATCCATATCATCTCTTGTGTCACAAAGTTGTCATCGCATACACAATTGCTATCTTGCTTCGTGAAGTTTTGCATGAGAAAAGAGCTCAAAAGAGAAAGAGCCAAACAAGCTTTTAAGCAAAAGAGAAAGATAAGCAAAGAGGTTATAAGCAAGAACCATAACATCATACTACATTAAGATTGGCATATCCGATCATCTTGGATCATATCACCAAAATACCATACATATAGCATTCTTGGGATAGAGGTCATTGCATTTTTGCCTAGTAGGTTGTGCACAAGCTCCGTATACGCGTATTGTGCAATCGTGCTAGCGTCTCTCTAGTATTGTGCAACAAGAGCATTTTCGTGGACTCCACATTTTGGCTCATTTTTGGTTTGCACAATCCCACTTATCTGTTTGCGTGTGTGTTTCCGTGTACGACTACTTGCTTGGTCTACTTGTTAGATTTGCGAATTTGCGAATCTTTTTCAACATCTTTGAGTCAAACTAACAATTGCATCAAATTTTGTGCCACCATCCTAACCAAGCTCCACCATAAGCTTTTACTTGTCTAGGTGTGAGAACCGACAAGAATTGGTACCAATAGTGCTATTTCATTGTCCACATTTGAGTGAACTTGATTCATCGTCAACATCGGTCAAGGTACATTTGGTATAAGTTCTTCTCCTTCTCCCACTCACATTTTTTTACTAGGAATGATGGATAGGCCAAGTACTTATACCAACCCACTCTTGATCGAGCAAGACGACGACATGTCATCATTCGTCACCAAGAGCCACCTCTTTGGTGCACAATGAGTGTTGCATCAAGAGCAACAAGCGATGACCGACTGCATCGACAACCTCGCCACCGACTTGCGACTCTCCAAGCAACGTACAAAGGACTACTTCGATAACAAGCTCGACGCACACAAGCAAGAGAACGATGCAAGGATGGACGAGATCCGCGCCTTGTTGGTGAACCGTCCTCCTTCTACTTCTTCATACTCAAGACGAAGCCGCTCAAGTCAACACTCCAACGACACCTTCTGATGCGGAGCATCCCGCGTTCATCCCCATGTACACTCCCACTACTCTCCAAGCCCCAAGTGGACATATGACGAGACCTCGAACAAACACCATTGGACACAAGGTGAACTCGCTCCTCTCCGAACCTTCACTTCCCACATGTGAGACATGGTTACTACCTCAAATATATGTGCTATGCATGACCAGGAACAAGGAGGAAGACCATGGACAAGACGGCGAGGACACCAAGTACAAGGACCAAGAGAAGAAGATGCTCGAAGCTACAGCGGCCGGACGTCCGACCAGGACCAGACGTCCGACGACTCCCAGGCTCCGGATGACCGACCAAGGCCGGACGTCTGACGACCGACCAAGGCTGGACGTCCGACGACCATCAGCCACCGGATGACCGACAATGTCCGGAAATCCGACACATCCACACCCGAGCCAAATCGTCGGACGTCCGACAAGTACCGGACGACCGGACCCTCGCGAGCATCCGGACGTCCAGTACCCGTCGGACGACCGGCGCCCGTGCGTTGCCATGTGTTGGGCCGCAGCCCATGTACCCCTTCACTTACCCTTTCATTCACCCATGACTATATATACTCATCCACCTCCTCCTAGTTAGGTTTAGCGTTGATTTAGCTCAAGTTAGAGATAGAGCTTCGCTCATCCATCGGATCTCCTCCTCGTGAGAGACCGCGGCCTCCTCGGATAAGATCCAATCGGATTCAAGACCCCCTCGTGGGAAGATCCCCTCGCGGATTCAAGACCTCCTCACGGAGAAGATCGGTTACCTATGTATCCTTACCTTTGTTAACTTTGGATCTCGTGTGTCTCTTTGTGTTCTTTGATCTAGCACTTGTGTGACCGATTCCTTGTTGGTTGAGTGTTTTCCCTCGTTCCTCCCCGTGATTTCCTCGTGTTCTTCCGCGCGTTCTTCGTGTTTCCCCGTAGAATCCACTCCAAACATGAAAGATCATCCACATAGGGTTCCACCCTACATCATCTTGGATCAGATCAAGGTTGATCACATTTTGGAGCCCCTACCCCTCTTTTTCTAGCTTGATTTTGTTGTGTTCTTGCCTAAATCCGAAAATCCCCACCAAAAATAGCCCCAATTTTTTTTGTGATTTGTTGGTTGGAGGAAGTTTTGTTGATTTTGATCCATGGATTTGCTTGGTTTCAAGTGGATCTAGCATCTCCCCAAGTTTCCCCATCTTTCATCCACGAAATCTCGTTAATTTTGACCCCGAAATCTCCATTTTCCGCTCAAAATTGCGCCCCCGAACTCGCATCTCGCGTTGACCCCGATCCACTGGACGACCGGAGTTTTACGGACGTCCGGAGCCCCAGGAACGACCGGACGTCCGACCTTTTCCGGACGACCGGAACCCCTAACCCGAACCGAATTTACGGATTTCCGACTTTTACGGACGTCCGACGCCCCGGACATCCGACCTTTCCGGACGTCCGTAACCTGTAGGTTTTGACTTCGGCTGATTCTTGTTTCGGCCATAACTAATTCATCTGGACTCCGATTTTGACGTTCTTTAGCTCGTTTTGAAGCTCTTGACATCCCCCTTCTCACAAAAATACCACCAACATCATTTGACCTCATCAAATTTTTGGAACTTTGGCATCTTTGCCTAGGCCTTCCACCATATCATCCGCATAGCCACCACCGACTTCCGCAACCTAACCAATTTTGTTCCCCTTTGTATATGTGGTTGCTTGAGTAGTGATTCGAGTCTCCTAAGGTGTTTCGGCTACTTAGGGACGATTGCTTCTTCATCAACCACCACCACCATATCTTCTGCATAGGCGTGCCCACCATACATTTCGCCACCCCAACTTAACCCAATTTTGTTTGAGCTTGTTTGAGTTGTGGCTTATGTCTCCTAAGGTGTTTCGGCTACTTAGGGACGGCAACTTCAACTCCAACATGTGTATAGCCATCATCTCACTTCCGCATTGCCAAGTGCAAACCTCCACCGCTCTCCGCTACCACCATCTGACATTTGTCATTTGAGATTTTGAGTTTGCGGTTTTTCCGTTTCCTAAGGTGTTTCGGCTACTTAGGGATGAGTCTCCATCATCTTGGTATCTACATCAAGAACACCTCCACTCCTCATCACAAAGGACGGTAACCTCGATGACACCATTGTACATTCCCCTTGCAAATTGCATTGATAACCCCTAGCCCATTTTGCGTTACTTGCCTATCGAGACTAGCCATTTGAGTATTGCCGGCAACGTTACTTGTGCACATTAGTGATCATACTTCCCATAGCATACATACCATATCATCTGGGTATCATATCATCCATTGTGTCTCAAGTTTGTTCCCGCATATACACAATTGCTATCTTGGTTTGTGCATTGTGCAAAGTGGTCATACAAAAAAAAGAAATAAAGCTTTTAAGCAAAAGGAAAAGAGAGAGCAAAGAGCTTGTAAGCAAGTGCCATAGCATCATACCACATTGCATATAAGATTGTCATATCCGATCATCTTGGATCATCTTGTGAGAAACACCGGAAACCAATCATATATAGCATACTTGGGATAGAAAGTTTATCCATTTTGCATCTTATAGGTTGTGCACAAGTGTCGTATCCGCCTATTGAGCAATCGTGCTAGCGTCTCTCTTGAGTTGTGCAACACGAGCGTTTTCTGTGGATTCCACATTTTATGCTCATTCCTTGGTTGCACGACCCCATTTATCTATCCGTGTGTGTGTTTCCGTGTACCTTTCTTTGCTATTGGTCCATTTGTTTCACTTGCGAATTTGTGAATCTCTTTCAACATTATTGACTCTTGCTAACATTTTGCATTAAATTTTTGTGCCACTATCCTCACCGACTTCCACCAAAAGCTTTACTTGTGTAGGTGTGAGAACCGATAAGGATTGGTACCAATAGTCCTATTTCATTGTCCGCATTTGAGTGAACTTGATTCATTGTCAACATCGGTCAAGGTACATTGGTATAAGTTCTTCTCTTTCTCCCACTCATATTTGCTCGAGTCTTGTGATGGATAGGCAAGGCATTTCCTCTCCGGTCCTCGACAACAACGACGGCGTGAACAACTACATCACCAGAGCGTCTATCCTCGATCTACAACGACAAGTGCAATGCGCACAATCAATATTGCGAGAGCACATCGACAAGAAGCTTGCCGCACATAAAGAGGAGCAAGATGCAAGGATGGAGGAGATTAGAGCCTTGATCAAGTCTTCTTCCCCTTCGTCATCTTCAAGGCGGCGACATTCAAGACACAAGTCTTCGGAGCGCGAAAGCGATGCAAGTGCAAATCGTCCTCGTCCACATCGACATGGTGACCACCATCAGGTTCGTGATCCACATCGTCACGAAGGGCAAGTCACCTCTAAGCATCATGTGCACGACGATGACGAACGCCTTCAAGCTCAAGCGCGACAATGACACCATCATCATGAAGATGCTCCACAAGCACAAATGCACAAGTCCCAACACGCCAAGTCCAAGCTTCAAGAGCACAAAAGAAGACCGCGAGACGACCACCACCAAGACGGTGCTACGGCTACAACAACCACTTCGGCATCTTCGCCAAGTGTTATCAAGGCATCTTCACCTTTGGACGTACGACATCTTCGCCTACTTCCCACGAGTACGCCTACATCGACTTCATCAAGTACAAGGCGACCAACTACAAGCGAGGGAGACACTTCCATCTTCAGAAGCCCCTCAAGGAAGATGGCCGAGCATGGGAAATTCCCTTCGGTCATGGAGACGAGCTACGAGGTGCCACATCATATGGGCCTCCAACAACAAGATGGCGACAAGACGGTCGAGCAAGGGCCATCCCCTTCGACCATGGCGACGAGCGTGAACCTCTTCGACAACATGAAGAC
The DNA here is from genome assembly GCF_002162155.2 of Triticum dicoccoides. Classification (NCBI taxonomy): domain Eukaryota; kingdom Viridiplantae; phylum Streptophyta; class Magnoliopsida; order Poales; family Poaceae; genus Triticum; species Triticum dicoccoides. The sequence goes on along the minus strand of NC_041387.1, from coordinate 248,225,323 downwards.
GACGCCCACATTGGACTCCTCCTCCGAGTCAAGCTACGCGACCGCGCATGGAGACATTTGCACCTACATCTCTCCGACACCCACATATGTTGAGATGCCCCAAGTGCCATGTGAGGAGAGCCACCACCACATGAGTGACATGAGTGACTCCACCATACGTGACATTGAGAGCATTTCCTTTGAGAGGATAAGTGTGACCACCACTAGCCCCACACATGAAAGCATGCCACACATCCTATGTGAGGTTGAGCGCCATTTGAGTGACTCCACCAACCATATGAGTGAGAGCATCCTTGAGGGAGTGAGTGAGCCACAACACTTAGAGAGTGAGATAGTTGAGACGGCATGTGAGGCCACTATGATTTCTAACGACTTAACCTCTACTCCTAGTGTGTTTTCTTATTTGGTGCTAGGTCTCCTACATGACAACACGCCTATACGCGATGAGTCCATCCCTCCAATGGGAAAACCGATAGCCATGGTGGACGATGATGCACCCCCACATGGTTCCATCAAGATGACGATGACCATGACTTGATCTTCAACACCTCACCTACAACACATGAGCGACGCTCCAAAGGTAACATAGGTGATGGTGCTTCTCTTGTCCCACTAGTGGACTCTCTTGACATTGATTGCTCCCATGATGTTGACACACCTATTACCATGCTTCATGCTAGTGAAACTTCTTCATGCCTTGACTTACCTATTTATGATGAATATGATGATGAGCATGTTGAGTTGCCTAGTTGTGATGCTATGCTCCATAGGATATCATGTGAAAATTCTTTTGGTCACATCATGTTTGACAACCCATTGAACTTGTCATATGCTATGAGTGAGATCTCCCATATTGCATCATTTCAATCTCAACATAGTAACTATGCATGCCCCATTAAAATCAATCCCATTTGCACTTATGGCATAGATGACGAGATGATGGTCATTGGCTTTTGTTTTTCATGTGATGATATTGCCATGCTTCCTTTACATGATTTGCGCAATTCATCTACTATGTCATGCCATGATCACATTGTTCCAAATATGCTTTGTTTTGGATGTTTTCAATATTCTCCATGTGATGTTTCCATAAATGCTCATGAGGAGACCCCCATAGTTTCCTCATACATATTAGGAGATTTTGATACATTCCATACTTTGCATGATTCTCATGATAGTATACACCATATGCATTCCATGAATAACAATGCTCTAGATATTTCTCATGATGCATTACATCCTTTGAGTCTCCATTATGACATACATAACAACAAACCTATCATGATGGATGACATGTTTCTATATCACGCATCTCATTTATTTGAGCATTGGATATTTTGTGCTAACTGACACATGCCCGTGCGCATCATGATGGATGATGTGTACATATACCATGCACACACAATTTTCTCTTTGTCTTTGTTTTGTGTAGGTACTTATGAACACTCGTCAACCTCACAATCCCATGAGTTGACGAAACGAGCTCTTGAGAGCAACGATGACTTGGGATCCCGTGGACTATCCTTTCCACCATTCCCTTCATGCAACGACTACGCGCATCTCTTCTACTTAGCTCTCACACGGCTATGGGCTATTTACCACTTGTCACCTTATGCTCATTTTCTCGTGTTCACTTTGCATGCTATGCTTGCTCCTATGCCTTTGCCATGCCATTGTGACCCTTGCTTGCATCTACCCATGATTCACCATTATGCTACTTCTATGTGTATTTGCATGCTTGGTGGAGATCCTTGTTGCTATTGCCATGTTTATCATGTGCCCCATGCTATTGATGCTATTTTGCTCATATCTTGCCTTTATGCTTGTGAAATGTCATGTGCATTTTGTATGCTCAATATTTGCACACATGACATGATTTCCATGATTACCTCTAGTATGTTGCATCTTCGCACTACTAGCTTGCTTGACTTGATTGCTATGATTGCTTCCTTGGTTGCATCACCCATGTTCCACTCTTACTCGCTTTCTTGGGTTGATGACATATATGCTCATGCCTCTCACATGATATATCTTGTTCATTGTCGCTTGCCTCCAATAGTTGCCTCTATGCTTAATGATCGTGGAGCCTTGGACATATTATTTGTGATGCATTCTTGCTTGTTTAAGCCTATTGTCTTTGGTTGTAGTTGCATCATATGCTTTCATACCATACCACACCTTGTCCTTTCTTAGGATAAGAATAATGAAAACACTTATTGGGTATCTCGCCCCTCGAATGATAGGTCTTGCACTAACCTCATTTGTTTTTCCGATGGTTTGTCATGTTCTTTCATTTTGGAGGATTCACAAGGCGGTGCCGTTATGCGACATATTGGTTATGTGAAGGCATACATGATGTACAACTCCAACATCTTCGGGAACTTTCTTGAGGTGAACTCCTTCTCTTTGAGCCATCCTCAAATATGCATATTGGATGGGTCACTCTTTCATTGTTGTTTCCTTCTTGTTATCTACATGTTACATCTATTAGATGGAGGAGCGGCATTGGAGATTGGCTCTATGGACCTTCACATTGAGGAGCGCTCGCATTTATTGGATGCACCTTCGGAACTCCACTCATGCCTCGACATCGAGGTTTGGTACACCACCACCTCCATATTTGTTGATTGTGCTCATACATGTCATGCTCGATGGACTTATCATACTCACCACAAGTTTGCACCCTATGCATGGATTGACTCACATTATGATTGCCTTGTTGCATCTATTTCCATGCCATCCATGATATATGAGCTTGTGAATTTCCTTAGCAAATTTGTTGTGATCTACCTTGATGGCACATTCATACATCATGATCATATTGTCGACCATCAATTGCATGATAGCTTACACATATTGAGCATCCATTGCCATGTTCATGCTATTGATAAACCGTCTCACTATGACATCATTTTGCACCGTGGTTGCATTGATCATATTTACAACACATTTGTGTGCACAATGATTGCATTTCCTCCCATGAATGCTTTGCATCTCATTCTAGATCATCTTGATAAGCTTCATGCGCTTTGTCACGACCAATCTTGCCGCACGGACTCATTCTTGCATGATGGACACTTTGTGTGCGCTAACCATTGAATTTCTGAGTGTTGCTTGTGTTTGCTCTTTTTGCATGTCTATTACTCTGGCGACACCTTGGACTACTTGGATTGCGCAATGTCTTCAACTTCGTCCAACTACAAGTCCGTCTAGGACAACCGTTTCCATGGTGATGAGGATCACGATCCGAGGTCGGATCTTTCCCAAGGGGGGGAGATGATGCGGAGCATCCCACGTTCATCCCCATGTACACTCCCACTACTCTCCAAGCCCCAAGTGGACATATGATGAGACCTCGAACAAACACCATTGGACACAAGGTGAACTCGCTCCTCTCCGAACCTTCACTTCCCACATGTGAGACATGGTTACTACCTCAAATATGAGTGCTATGCATGACCAGGAACAAGGAGGAAGACCATGGACAAGACGACGAGGACACCAAGTACAAGGACCAAGAGAAGAAGCTGCCCGAAGCTACAGCGGCCGGACGTCCGACCAAGACCGGACGTCCGACGACTCCCAGGCTCCGGACGACCGACCAAGGCCGGACGTCCGACGACCATCAGCCACCGGACGACCGACAACGTCTGGAAATCCGACACATCCACACCCGAGCCAAATCGCCGGATGTCCGACAAGTACCGGACGACCGGACCCTCGCGAGCCACCGGACGTCCGGTACCCGTCGGACGACCGGCGCCTGTGCGCTGCCATGTGTTGGGCCGCAGCCCATGTACCCCTTCACTTACCCTTTCATTCACCCATGACTATATATACTCATCCACCTCCTCCTAGTTAGGTTTAGCATTGATTTAGCTCAAGTTAGAGATAGAGCTTCGCTCATCCATCGGATCTCCTCCTCGTGAGAGACCGCAGCCTCCTCGGAGAAGATCCGATCGGATTCAAGACCCCCTCGTGGGAAGATCCCCTCGCGGATTCAAGACCTCCTCATGGAGAAGATCAGTTACCTGTGTATCCTTACCTTTGTTGACTTTGGATCTCGTGTATCTCTTTGTGATCTTTGATCTAGCACTTGTGTGACCGATTCCTTGTGGGTTGAGTGTTTTCCCTCATTCCTCCCCGTGATTTCCTCGTGTTCTTCCACGCGTTCTTCATGTTTCCCCGTAGGATCCACTCCAAATGTGAAAGATCATCCACATAGGGTTCCACCCTACATCACCTTCTCCAGCTCAAGTACACTGACATCAAACACTCTTCAACGAGCCACACGTCAAGACCATCATGCATCTCGCAATCCGCTACATGACAAGCATACAAGAGCAAGTCGACGAGCAAGAACTCCGTCCTCCACCACATCAAGTTGCGTTTGCTCAAGCTCAAGAACGACAATGACAACGATGCCAAGAGGAAGAACGAGCACGTCTACACCAAGAGGAACAAGACCGCCGAGGCTCTACGTCTTCAACAACAACAACGTGAAGCAGAAGCTCTTGAGGCGCAACATGCGCTTCAAGAATCAAGTCGAGCTATCGCCAACCGTAATTGCGAACGGCGCAATCAAGAGGAAGCCCTTCGAGAAGAAATCCAAGAGAGGAACTGATGTAGGGTAGAACCCTAAGAGGGGTCTTTTCACACTTGGAGGGGGAAAAGGAGAGCAACAACAAGAACACAAAGATGAAATCACACCAACAATTCCCGATTACACATCCACTAGGATAACAACACAAGATCCACAAGTTACAAACACAATCAAAGGAAAGATACAATGGCAAAGTTCATCCCAAATCCAAAGGAGATGGGGGCTTGAAGATAGTCTTCTCCTTATGGAGGTCTTGAAATCCACAAGGATTCTTCCCTAGGGGGTCTTGATCCACCAACAGGGAAGCTAAAGGAGCAAAGCTCACAAATATCTCATCTAATACTTTGCTAACCCTAAACATGGTCCTTGGTATGGAATATATAGCCTTGGGGTCGAAGGAGATGAAGAGGGGCCGAAGATGCAATCTCAGTCGGCCATCCTAGGAGGCCCGTGCGCAAGGGGTAAGTTGGGCCTGTGCGCACGGGGGTCCCGTGGGTACGGTACCCTCCCGTGCGCATGGGGTGCTCTAGTGCCAGCTTCCTGTGTAGTCCGTGGGCACGGGGTCTCGGGGGCCCGTGCGCACGGGGTCACCTGGGACCTTCTGTATTGCTACTGTTGCACTCCGTCTTGGCTCGCAAGGCCTTGGGGTGGTCCTCCTTCTCCTTGGTGATGCTCCTGAGCTTCTTGGGGCTGTTCCTCTTCATACCTAAGGAGGCATAGCATATTTTGGTGAGGTAGTAACCATGTTCCATTCGTGTCCATATGCAAGTCTAGTAGGAAGGAGTTCACCTCGGTTTCCAAAGCACGTACTCTAGCTCTTATCATGGGTCCTCGTGGGGTTGGATGTGTCGGTGTAGAGTCCATGGGGATAACGGAAGGATGCTCCGCATCATCTCCCCTCTCTTGAGAAAGATCCGACCTCAGATCAAAATCTTCACCACCATGGTAAGGCGAGAGGTCTTTGACGTTGAAGATGTCGCTCACGTTGTACTTGTCTCGTGGGAGTTCAATCTTGTAAGCATTGTCATTGTAGCGTGCTAGCACCTTAAAGGGTCCATCGGCTTGAGGGATAAGTTTGGACTTGCGTTCATTGGGGAAGCAGTCCTTGCGAAGGTGTAGCCACACGAGATCGCCTATGTTGAAGATCATGGGTTGCTTGTTGACGTTTCGCTTGGTCGCTAGACGTTGTACTTGGCGTTCGATGGTGTTCCTTGTATCTTCATGCATCTTCTTGATGTAGATTGCACGGTCACTCGCATCCATGTTGGTTCGCTCTTGTAGAGGAAGAGGTAGAATGTCCAATGGGGACAACGGGTTGAAGCCGTAGGCGACCTCGAAAAGGGACTTGCCGGTAGTCGAATGTCTTGCACGGTTGTAGGCGTACTTAGCGATGGGTAGACACGCCTCCCACTCCTTGATGTTCTTCTTGATCAACACACGAAGTACAGTGGAGAGCGTCCGGTTCGTCACCTCCGTTTGGCCATCGGTTTGAGGATGGTATGCAGATGAGAACAAGAGCTTGATTCCGAGCTTGGCGCATAGCGTCTTCCAAAAGTAACTCAAGAACTTGACGTCGTGGTCGGAGACGATTGTCTTTGGTACTCCATGGAGGCATAAGATTTCCCTACAAAAGAGATTTGCAACATGTGAAGCATCGTCTATCTTGTTGCAAGGAATGAAATGTGTCATCTTAGAAAATCGGTCCACAACAACAAACACGGAATCCTTTCCATTTTGAGTTCTAGGCAAACCAAGTACAAAATCCATGCTAATGTCTTCCCAAGGTTCATAAGGAATAGGAAGAGGCATGTAAAGACCATCGGTTTGAGCTTTAGACTTAGCTTTGCGACATGTCGAGCATCGGGTGGTGAAGCGTGAGACGTCGCGGAACATCTTGGGAAAAAAGTAGTTCTTGGAGAGCGTGGCGAATGTCTTGTCGCGTCCAAAGTGTCCCATGAGTCCGCCTCCATGAGCTTCTTGCAAAAGGAGCAAAAGAAGAGAAGACTCGGGAATGCATAGTTTGTTAGCTCTCATAATATAACCACTTGATGTAATCTTGTTCCCAAGATGTATGAGTCAAACATTTAGCATAAGGAGTAGCAAAAGATTGATCGTTAGCATACAAGTCTTTGTCATAGATGGGGTAGTTAAGTTGAGCACCGCAGAGTTTTTCGCTAAAATATGCAATGTCTTGTTTTTCTTGCATCAAAACTCCACCAATTCCGGTACCACTAGCATCACAATGAACCTCAAAAGTTTTCTCAAAGTTGGGCAAAGTAAGAATCGGTGCATGGGTAAGCAAAGACTTGAGCTCATCAAAAGCGGTGGATTGCAAAGATCCCCAAACAAAAGGATCGTTCTTCTTGCTCAAAGCATGCAAAGGAGTGGCAATAGTGCTAAAGTCTTTCACAAAGCGACAATAAAAACCCGCAAGACCAAGAAAAGTACGCACTTGTTGCAAATTGGTGGGTTGGGGCCAAGTTTTAATTGCTTTAGAGTCATCAACATGGACACCCTTGGAAGAGACAACAAAACCCAAGAAAACTAGCTTGTCAACACCAAACGTGAATTTTTTCAGGTTGGCATAAATACGTTCCTTGCGAAGGGTTTGCAAAACAGCCCTAACATGATTAATATGCTCTTTCATGGATTTCCTAAACACAAGAATGTCATCAAAGTAAACCACAACAAAGACTCCAATATAAGGCCGAAGCACAAAATGCATAAGACGCATGAAAGTACCGGGAGCCTCCGATAAACACATAGGCATAACTAACCACTCATATAAGCCAAATTTGGTTTTGAAAGAAGTTTTCCATTCATCACCCTCTTGTATGCGGATTTGATAATAGCCACTTTTAAGATCAATTTTTGAGAAAAAAGGCGGCTCCGCTAAGTTCATCAAGCATATCATCTAAGCAAGGAATGGATGCCTATAGCGAATGGTAATAGCATTTATTGGTCTACAATCGGAACACATGCGGAAACTTCCATCTTGCTTAGGCATAAGTATAACGGGAATGGCACAAGGGCTTAAGCTTTCACGTACATGACCGTTGTCTATTAGTTGTTGTACTTGCCGTTGGATCTCCTTAGTTTCTACGGGGTTGACACGGTATGGAGCTTTGTTTGGAAGTGGCGCTCCGGGGATGAGGTCGATTCGATGCTCAATGCCTCGAAGAGGAGGTAGACCCGGAGGTAGCTCATCGGGGAAACATCTTGAAATTCCTGCAAAAGAGATTGAAACACTAACGGTAGCTCATGAGAGGTGTTAGTTTTTGGTTCCCCATCCTTGCAGACAAGGACAAAGTGCATAACACTTGATGGGTTCTCACACACTTCTTTCATCTCACTTTTGGTGGCAAATAGGACTAGGTTTTTCTCTCTAGGCGAAGAGGCGCTCAATTTTGGCTTGTGGCTCTCACTCACTTTTGGGTGTAGCACTTTCTCACTCTTCTCTCCATGGTGGGTGGCTTGCTTGTCGGGTATCACTTGACTAGGAGACATAGGTCGTAGCACATATTCCTTCCCTTTCATTTTGAAGCTATAGTGATTGGTACGCCCGTTGTGGATGACACCACGGTCGAATTGCCATGGCCGACCAAGAAGGAGGTGGCAAACGGTCATTGGGACCACATCACACTCCAAAGTGTCCTCATATGCATCAATTTTGAAGTAGACTTGGACCGTTTGCTCAACTCGTATAGTGCCGGAGTCACTTAGCCATTGAACCTTGTAGGGGTGCGGATGCTTTTTGTTGACCAATTGAAGCTTGGCGCATAGTTCTTCACTTGCCAAGTTGTGGCAACTACCTCCATCGATGATGACCTTGACGGACCTTCTATTGATGCCGGCCTTAGTGTGGAAGATATGGCATCGTTGGTCTTCTTCTTATTGATGTTGAAGAGTCAAGACCTTGGAGACAACGAGAGCGGGGCTCGAATCTTCATCACAAAAGACTCGATCATCTTCATCCCCGTTCACGTGCCGGTGCATGGCCACTTGCTCAAGGGCTTCCATTTCATCTTCACTCATTGAGTCGTAGGTGCCATCGTCATTGAGGATCATGGTGCGCTTGTTTGTGCATTCATAGGACTTGTGGCCTCGGCCGCCGCAAGTGAAACACTTGAAGGAGCTTGTCTTGATGGTCTCATCGGTCGGAGTAGATGATGAAGCATGCGGCTTGAAGTTGCTTGTATTAGGAGGAAGACGACTTGAACTTGACGAAGTTTTCTTATAACTTGGCTTGTCGTCGTTGCTTGGAGAAGGTTTGGTTGATGTAGATGTTGGAGGAGTTGTTGAAGCTTGGTTGTTGGAGAAGCCGTATGTCTTTGATGAGTACTTGGCGTATTTGAATTCATCTTGCACTTGACGTTCCGCCTTGGTCGCTTGATGCACGAGCTCAATGAGGTTGGAGTAGGGTTGGAAGTCGGCGATCTTCTTGATGGGATGATTGACTCTATTCAAGAAACGTGCCATTGTTTGCTCATCATCTTCCTTGACATTGGCTTGAATCATGGCTATCTCCATTTCCTTGTAGTATTCTTCAACACTCTTTGTTCCTTGCTAGAGGAGTTGTAGCTTCTTGAAGAGATCGCGGTTGTAGTAGGTGGGCACAAAACATGCTCGCATGACATCCTTCATTTGAGCCCAAGTGGTGATTGGAGGTTCACCTCTTGCTTCTCAGTGCTCAAGGACTTGTTCCCACCATATGAGCACATAGTCTTGTAACTCAAGTGATGCCATAGCAATCTTCTTCTCTTTCTCATAGTTGTGCAAACGAAAGATTTTGTCAACCTTCAATGCCCATGATAGGTACTCTTCGGGATCATTGCTTCCATTGAACTTGGGCATGGTGAATTTAAGCTTGCCATAGCGTTGCTCTTCATTGTGTTGTTGGCGATGGTGATGATGACGCACTTGACGTGGAGGGTAATCATCCTCATATTGCTCTTGGCATGGAGGAAGTCCATGATCAACTTGCTCTTGTTGAACTTGAGGTTGAGGTGGAGCTTGACGAGCTTGTGGAGGAGCTTGAGGAACTTGACGTTGCACACGTGGTTGGTAGTTCCTCTCTTGGATTTCTTCTCGAAGGGCTTCCTCTTGATTGCGTCGTGCGCGATTGTGGTTTGCGATGGCTCGACTTGATTCTTGAAGGGCACGTTGCGCCTCAAGAGCTTGCGCTTCCCGTTGTTGTTGTTGAAGATGTTTAGCCTCGGCGTCTTGTTCCTCATGGTGTAGACGCGCTCGTTCTTCCTCTTGGCACCGTAGTCGTTGTCATTCTTGAGCTTGAGCAAAAGCGACTTGGTGTGGTTGAGGATGAGGTACTTGCTCATCGACTTGCTCTTTTGAATGCTTGTCATGTAGCAGGTTGCGAGATGCATGACGGTCTTGACACGCGGCTCGTCAAAGAGTGTTCGATGACGGTGTACTTGAGATGGAGAAGATGTCGTCGGAGTGTCGACTTGAGTGGCTTCGTCTTGAGTATGAAGAAGTTGAAGGAGGACGGTTCACCAACAAAGCACGGATCTCATCCATTCTTGCATTGTTCTCTTGCTTGTGCGCGTCGAGCTTGTTGTCGAAGTAGTCCCACGTATGTTGCTCGGAGAGTCGCAAGTCGGTGGCGAGGTTGTCGATGCGGTCGTTCATTGCTTGTTGCTCTTGATGTAGCGCTCTTTGTGCACCAAAGAGATGGCTCTTGATGACAAATGATGACATGTCATCGTCTTGCTTGATGAAGAGTGGGTTGGTAGAAGAACTTGGCCTATCCATCATATAAAGTGGTGGTGAGTAGGAAAATGAGAGAACAAAACCAAAGTTACCTTTGCCGAAGATTGTGGATGTAACAAGTACGATCCCACATGATGTTATAATAGGGGAATTGGTACCGGGTATTGTTTCTCACACCTACAAGTAAATGGCCTATGGAAGAGCTCGGTTAGGGAAAGGCACAAATAATTCAAGTAAATGTTAGTCAAGATGTTGATAAAGTTGAGAAGATTCACAAATGGAAAGTAAGACAAATAGATCAACCTCCAAAGATAACACGAGGAACACACACACGGAAGATAAATGAGATCCTCACAACCAAGGGGTGAGCTCGAAGATGTCGAACCACGGGAAAAGCTCTTGTCATACAGATACTAGAGAGACGCTAGCTCGATTGCACTAATGGGCTAGATACGCTAGTGCACCAACCTAATAGAGAAATCACTCGTCTCCCTATCCCAAGTATGCTTATATATGTGATGACCAAGATGATGCACGTATGTTAGAAGGCTTGATGCTATTGCTTATAAGCTCTTTGCTTCTCTTCTCTTTTGCTTAAAAGCTTTTTCCTCTCTTTTTTTTGACTATGCCATGATGCTTGATATACGAGCCACACAATGAGGTAACAAGTAGTAAATGCATGGGATGGAGTGAACACTAATGGTGCACTAAGGCGTGGCCCGGCAATACTCAACAAGCTAGTCTCGATGGGTAAGCTACACAAAAGGGCTCGAAGCTATCAAGTTAATGGCAAGGGAGCACAAGAGGCGTCGTCGAGGTTACCATCCTTGCTTACGGTAGTAATGGAGATGATGTTGTCGAAGCCGATGTGTCGTCTGAGTCGATGATTGGTGGCGATGATGATGATACCAACTCGCGCCTAAGTAGCCGAAACACCTTAGGACACAAGAGAAACCGCGACGCAAAACTCAAACAAGCACGTGGAATGGTGAGGAAGAACACAAGAGGTGGTGGGGAAACGAAATGAAGAAAAACAGAAAATGGCCGAAACTCCCTGGATAGTCCGTGCACACGGGGTAAGTGAGGCCCGTGTCCTCAGGGTCCCGTCTGCACGGGGTCCCAATGGCCCGTGTGCACGGGGTCCTCTGTGAGCGGACGAACTGCTCCGATCCCGTGGTAATTTCCAAGTTTTTGGCCAAATTCGAACGATGGAAGGGTGGGAACGAAGATGGAGGGGTAGATCCACTTTACAAACACCAGTGGATCAAAACAACCAAATCTCACAAGATCAACAAATTGCAAGAAAAATTTTTGGGGCTATTTTTGGGGGGGATTTTTGGATTAGGACGAAAAACAACAAAATCAAGCTAGAAAGTGGAAGGTAAGGACTCCAAGATGTGAATCAACGTGGCTCATGATACCAAGATGATACAGGGTAGAACCCGAAGAGGGATCTTTTCACACTTGGAGGGGGAAAAGGAGAGCAACAACAAGAACACAAAGAGGAAATCACTCCAACAATTCCCGATTACACATCCACCAGGATAAGAACACAAGATCCACAAGTCAAAACACAATCAAAGGAAAGATACAATGGCAAAGTTCATCCCAAATCCAAAGGAGATGGGGGCTTGAAGATAGTCTTCTCCTTATGGAGGTCTTGAAATCCACAAGGATTCTTCCCTAGGGGGTCTTGATCCACCAACAGGGAAGGTGAAGGAGCAAAGCTCACAAATATCTCATCTAATACTTTGCTAACCCTAAATATGGTCCTTGGTACAGAATATATAGCCTTGGGGTCGAAGGGGATGAAGAGGGGCCGAAGATGCAATCTCAGCCGGCCATCCTGGGAGGCCCGTGCGCACGGGGTAAGTTGGGCCCACGCGCACGGGGGTCCCGTGGGCATGGTACGCTCCCGTGTGCACGGGGTGCTCTAGTGCCAGCTTCCTGTGTAGTCTGTGGGCACGGGGTCTCGGGGGCTCGTGCGCACGGGGTCACCTGGGACCTTCTGTATTGCTACTGTTGCACTCCGTCTTGGCTCGCAAGGCCTTGGGGTGGTCCTCCTTCTCCTTGGTGATGCTCCTGAGCATCTTGGGGCTGTTCCTCTTCATACATAAGGAGGCATAGCATATTTTGGTGAGGTAGTAACCATGTTCCATTCGAGTCCATATGCAAGTCTAGTAGGAAGGAGTTCACCTTGGTTTCCAAAGCACGTGCTCTAGCTCTTGTCATGGGTCCTCGTGGGGTTGGATGTGTCAGTGTAGAGTCCATGGGGATGATGGAAGGATGCTCCACATCAGGAACTACCAACCGCGAGTGCAACGTCAAGTTCCTCACGCTCATCCACAAGCTCGTCAAGCTCCACCTCAACCTCAAGTTCAATTAGAGCAAGTTGATCATGGACTTCCTCCATGCCAAGAGCAACATGAGGACGACTCTCCTCCTCATCAAGGACGTCATCATCACCATCACCAACAACACAATGAAGAGCAACGCTACGGCAAGCTAAAATTCACCATGCCCAAGTTCAACGGAAGCAATGATCTCGAAGAGTACCTATCATGGGCATTGAAGGTCGAAAAAATCTTTCGTTTGCACAACTATGAGGAGGAGAAGAAGATTGCTATGGCATCACTTGAGTTCCAAGACTATGTGCTCATATGGTGGGAACAAGGCCTTGAGCACCGAGAAGCAAGAGGTGAACCACCAATCACCACTTGGGCTCAAATGAAGGAAGTCATGCGAGCACGTTTTGTGCCCACCTACTACAACCGCGATCTCTTCAAGAAGCTCCAACTCCTCAAGCAAGGAACAAAGAGTGTTGAAGAATATTACAAGGAAATGGAGATAGCCATGATTCGAGCCAATGTCATGGAAGAGGATGAGCAAACTATGGCACGTTTCTTGAATGGACTCAATCATCCCATCAAGAAGATCGCCGACTTCCAACCCTACTCCAACATGATTGAGCTCGTGCATCAAGCTACCAAGGTGGAACGCCAAGTGCAAGATGACTTCAAGTACGCCAAGTACTCATCCAAGAACTACGGCTTCTCCAACAACCAAGCTTCAACGACTCCTCCAACTTCTACCTCAACCAAGCCATCTACAAGCAATGACGACAAGTCAAGTTACAAGAAAACTTTGACAAGCTCAAGTCGTCTTCCTCCTACTACAAGCAACTTCAAGCCGCGCGCTTCATCATCTACTCCGACTGATGAGACCGTCAAGACAAGCTCCTTCAAGTGTTTCACTTGCGGCGGCCGAGGCCACAAGTCCTACGAATGCACAAACAAGCGCACCATGATCCTGAATGATGATGGAACCTATGACTCCATGAGTGACGAGGAGATGGAAGCCCTTAAGCAAGTGGCAATGCACCGGCGCATGAACGAGGATGAAGATGATCAAATCTTTTGGGATGAGGATTCGAGTCCCGCTCTCGTTGTCTCCAAAGTCTTGACTCTTCAACGTCAACAAGAAGAAGACCAAAGATGCCACATATTTCACACAAAGGCCGGCATCAATGGAAGGTCCGTCAGGTCATCATCGATGGAGGTAGTTGTCACAACTTGGCAAGTGAAGAACTATGCTCCAAGGTTCAATTGGTCAAGGTGAAGCACCCACACCCATACAAAGTCCAATGGCTAAGTGACTCCGGAACTATATGAGTTGAGCATACGGTCCAAGACTCCTTCAAAATTGGTGCATATGAGGACACTTTGGAGTGTGATGTCGTCCCGATATCTGTTTGCCACCTCCTTCTTGGTCGACCATGGCAATTCGACCGTGGTGTCATCCACAACGGGCGTATCAATCACTATAGCTTCAAGATGAAAGGGAAGGAATATGTGCTATGACCTATGTCTCCTAGTCAAGTGATACCTGACAAGCAAGCCACCCATCATGGAGAGAAGAGTGAGAAAGTGATCCACTAAAAAGTGAGTGAGAGCCACAAGCCAAACTTGAGCGCCTCTTCGCCTAGAGAGAAAAACCTTGTCCTATTTGCCACCAAAAGTGAGATGAGAGAAGTGTGTGAGAACCCATTATCGGTGTTAGAACCGGTGGATCTCGGGTAGGGGGTCCCGATATGTGCGGCTAAGGCTAATGGTAACAGGAGGCAGGGGACACGATGTTTTACCCAGGTTCGGGCCCTCTCGATGGAGGTAAAACCCTACTTCCTGCTTGATTGATCTTGATGATATGAGTATTACAAGACTTGATCTACCACGAGATCGTAGAGGCTAAACCCTAGAAGCTAGCCTATGATGATTATGATTGTTCCTCTACGGACTAAACCCTACGGTTTATATAGATACCGGAGGGGGCTAGGGTTTACATAGAGTCGGTTACAAAGAAGGAGATCTAATATCTAGATCGCCAAGCTTGTCTTCCACGCAAAGGAGAGTCCCATTCGAACACGGGACGAAGTCTTGAGTCTTGTATCTTCACAGTCCAACAGTCCGGCCAAAGTATATAGTCCGGCTGTTCGGATACCCCCTAATCCAGGACTCCCTTAGTAGCCCCTGAACCGGGCTTCAATGACGATGAGTCCGACGCATAGATTGTCTTCTGCATTGCAAGGCGGGTTCCATCTCCGAATACTCCAAAGTAAACCTCGAACACTTAAATCGTGTCTGGATCTGCAAGACGATTTTCACATGCCATCATAGAGAGAACGGTTATTCCACCAATATAATCTGCTAACAACTTTAGATAACGTGCCATCACACCATGGTCGAGTCATTATTTGAACCGTTTTCCGACAACCAGCCACCGCACATATTGCGAGATGGCTTCCTCGGCATGTCTTGTCGAAGCAGAGATCATGTCCCCTTATAACGGGATTCTCATCAATATGGGCACGGGTAACCCAACCGCGCCATCAGTCGTGGCGCTTGGGAAATAAGTGACTTTTAACGGGCAAGTGGGGAGGCGCACCGTTTTCATCACCTCTATAAAGGGATAAGGATCCCCCATTTTTTACCCACGCTTTCTTCCTCCTTCGCTTATCCATTCTCGCACCCTCGAGCTCCAGCGCCCTAGTTCACGCCTTCTCCGCATAGTCAAAACATGTCCGGAGCAGGAGGCAAGTGGGTGGCCTCCACCATCAAGGAGGAGCATATTACGAAGCTCCGGGCGACCAGATACTTGGCCGCAGATATCGCGCACCGGCTGCCGGACACAGGGCCGATTATTCCGACTCCGGGACCCCACGAGAGGGTCGTGTTCCTCGCCCATTTCATCCGCGGACTGGGATTTCCACTTCATCCCTTTGTCTGTGGGCTCATGTTTTACTATGGGCTGGACTTCCATGATCTAGCCCCAAATTCGTCCTCAACATTTCGGCGTTTATCATTGTGTGCGAGGCCTTCCTCCGCATCAAGCCCCACTTCAGCCTGTGGCTATGGATCTTCTACGTGAAGCCGAAGATCGTGAGCGGCCAACAAGCGGAGTGTGAAGGCGCCATGGTGGGCAGGATGCCCAATGTTACCTGGCTTGACGGCTCCTTCGCGGAGACCGTAAAAGGGTGGCAATCGGGGTGGTTCTACATCACCGAGCCGCGCGACGCCAATTGGGCAGCGGCCCCCGAATTCCGATCCGGAATTCCCATGCGGCTCACTTCCTGGGAAAAGAAGGGCCTGGCCTGGGGCGAGCCTACGGAGCTAACCGGACTTCAGAACTGCATTAAAAATATGATGGACAAGAAGATCAAACTTGTCAACGTGGTCCAGGTCATGCTCTTCTGCTGATTCCTTCCGTGCCAAAGACGGGCATTCAATTTGTGGGAGTTCAATCCGGCCGAACACCAGACACTTCAAGAGGTTTACGACACGACGCACAAGGACGCATGGAAGGTGCTATTCAAGTCCTCCGAGATACCTCCTCCCACATCCGAGGACCGTAGATTCCATGTCACGCGGCTCCCCCATCTGGTGAGTTTTCTGACCATCACCAGATGTACCTTTCCCAGCATACTCATGGGAGGATTTTAAGTCATCGTGTGTATTTAATCAGGATTACGTGGTGACGGTGAAGCAGATCGACTATCCGGCTCCACTGCCGGAAGATACAGCAACCGCTCTCCTGACGGAGATGCTAGTCCCGGCGCCTTACAAGGTGCCGGAAAAGAAGGCCAAAAAGAAGGCCACGGGGACCAGGAAGGGTCTCCGGCGTAAGGTCACACCGGACACCTCATCCGAAGACGATGAGGCACGCTCCTCCCACGAAGGGGAGGAGGAGAAGAAAAGGGCCGCCCCATTCGGGGAGGCCGAAGGGTCTAAGAGGGCGGCCTTGGGGACCAGGAAGGGTCCCCGATGCAAGGCCGTCATAGACTCCTCGTCCGAGGACGACGAGGCAGATTCCTCCCGTGGAGGCTGGGGGAAACACGAAGAAATTCCGCCTCCCCACATTGCGGAGGAGAAGAAGAGGAAAGCCGGCCCGCAGGGGGAGCCTAGGATGCCAAAGAAGGGAAAGGCGTCCCTTCCGGATCACTCCACCATAGCCGCCTACAGCAAGGAGGAGTGGCTACCCAAGGGCAAGCCCCTGGTGAGATCGTAAGTATCCGCACTCTATAATACTGTAGTGCGACTTAGCTTCATAGTTTGTTATAACGCCGAACACGTATATGCAGTCCGGCCAGGGCCCATCCTGAGGTATCCTCTTCGGACGGGTCTTTGAGCGATTCGGCGATGAATTCGCTCCCGATGGCCACCTCCCCTCGGCCTACGGATGACACGGAGGTGTGGTCCCAGAGGATACCAGAGCAGGGGGAGGCGGTTCTGGAGACGCCCTAAGGCGAAATTCCATACGCCGGGCACATGGGGAGTAAGATCCCCGTAGATTATGCTGACGAGAGCCGCAGCAAGTTGGGCTCCCAGCCGGACACTGTACCGGAACCTCCAAAGTTTCCGGATTCAGGTAGGCAGCCCCTCGCTAAGGAGGGCGAGCCGACCGCGCCGATGACTTCCGTTGCGCCAGAGGCGTCGGATAGTCTGCTGGAAGTGCTTTGCGGCGCTTCCATGGATGAAGAGCACCGTACTCTTATGAGTACGGTGATTCAGAAGGTTCGGTCTGCCAAAAGCGGATTGACCGAAGCCTGCACCAGCCTCCTGACCGGCTTTGAGGTAAGTAAATAAAAGTGTGAGAAATTATCACCCAATAGACAGTAGCCCCTGATACTCTGTTTGGTGTTCGGAAAGAAAAGCCAAACGGAGGGTCGATTCTGAACCGCGGAAGTCTAATAGTATGCGTCTATGTGAATAAGCAGGCGGTGCTGCTTGCCGCTGCTGCCAGCACAGCAGAGGTCACCAGACTCAAACGGGACCTGGAGTAGGCCGAAGAGGAGCTAAACCTCACGAAGAGGCAGCTCGAAGAGAACAAAGGTGAGTGATACCCCGTTCACATATCATATAGAGGAGAAAAAATTGGTGACGTTGACAAAAAGCGTCATGATTTTTTAATAGGGGCCACGACCGAAGTGGCAGCCCTGAGGAAAGCGCTATCCGAGGCCGAAGACAAGGAGGCCACGGAGCGTATTGAGCGTGAAAAGCAAGACGCTAGGGTGGGTGAGGTACAGCAAGAGCTCCAGGAGTTCGGCAAGAGCTACATGTTTGGGAACATTATCTTAGACCTCATGAGTTTGTCATACATACCGATCATGAAACGCTTAAGTACTTAAAAGGTCAAACTAAGTTGAACAAGCGTCATGCCAAATGGAGTGAATTTATTGAATCTTTCCCCTATGTGATCAAGTACATTAAGGGTAAGGAAAATGTAGTTGCGGATGCACTCTCACGCATATGCACACTTGTCACTAAACTTGAGTTGAATGTTATTGGCTTTGAGCACATAAAAGACTTGTATGTGAATGATCGTTCCTTTGCTACTCCTTATGCTAAGTGTTGACGCATACATCTTGGGAACAACATTACATCAAAGTTGATTATCTTATGAGAGCTAACAAACTTTGCATTCCCGAGTCTTCTCTTCATTTGCTCCTTTTGCAAGAGGCTCATGGAGGCGGACTCATTGGACACTTTGGTCGCGACAAGACATTCGCCACGCTCTCCAAGAACTACTTTTGGCCCAAGATGTTTCTGACGTCTCACGCTTCACCAACCGATGCTCTACATGTCGCAAAGCTAAGTCTAAAGCGCAATCCCATGGTATTTACATGCCTCTTCCTATTCCTTATCAACCTTGGGAAGACATTAGCATGGATTTTCTACTTCGTTTGCCTAGAACTCAAAATGGAAAGGATTATGTGTTTGTTGTTGTGGACCAATTTTCTAACATGGCACATTTCATCCCTTGCAACAAGATAGAAGATGCTTCACACGTTGCAAATCTCTTTTGTAGGGAAATCTTGCGACTCCATGGAGTGCCAAAGACAATCGTCTCAGACCGCGCGTCAAGTGATAACCCACAAGTATAGGGGATCGCAACAGCTTTCGAGGGTAGAGTATTCAACCCAAATTTATTGATTCGACACAAGGGGAGCCAAAGAATATTCTTCAGTATTAGCAGTTGAGTTGTCAATTCAACCACACCTGGATAACTTAGTATCTGCAGCAAAGTGTTTAGTAGCAAAAGGGGTATGATAATAAAGGTAGCGGTAGCAAAAGTAAAGATAAATGTTTTTGGGTTTTTGTAGTAGTTGTAACAGTAGCAACGAAAAAGTAAATAAGCGAAGAACAATATATGAAAATCTCGTAGGCAATGGATCAGTGATGGATAATTATGCTGGATGCGATTCCTCATGCAATAGCTATAACATAGGGTGATATAGAACTAGCTCAAATTCATCAATGTAATGTAGGCATGTATTCCGTAAATAGTCATACGTGCTTATGGAAAAGAACTTGTATGCCATCTTTTGTCCTACCCTCCTATGGAAGCGGGGTCCTAGCGGAAACTAAGGGATATTAAGGCCTCCTTTTAATAGAGAACCGGATCAAAGCATTAGCACATAGGAAATACATGAACTCCTCAAACTACGGTCATCACCGAGAAGTATCCCAATTATTGTCACTTCGGGGTTGTCGGATCATAACACATAATAGGTGACTATAGACTTGCAAGATAGGATCAAGAACACACATATATTCATGAAAACATAATAGGTTCAGATCTGAAATCATGGCACTTGGGCCCTAGTGACAAGCATTAAGCATAGCAAAGTCATAGCAACATCAATCTCAGAACATAGTGGATACTAGGGATCAAACCCTAACAAAACTAACTTGATTACATGGTAAATCTCATCCAACCCATCACCGTCCAGCAAGCCTACGATGGAATTACTCACGCACGGCGGTGAGCATCATGAAATCGGTGATGGAGGATGGTTGATGATGACGACGGCGACGAATCCCCCTCTCCGGATCCCCGAACGGACTCCAGATCAGCCCTCCCGAGAGAGATTAGGGCTTGGCGGCGGCTCCGTGTCGTAAAACGCGATGAAACTTTCTCTCTGATTTTTTATCCCCGAACGTGAATATATGGAGTTGGAGTTGACGTTGGTGGGGGTCCAGGGGGCCACGAGATAGGAGGCCGCGCCCTAGGGGGGGCGCCCCCCTATCTCGTGGACAGGTTGTGGGCCCCCTGGCATTAATTCTTTCGCCAAAAATTCTTATTAATTCCAAAAAGTGCCTCCGTGGATTTCCAGGACATTCCGATAACTTTTCTTTTCTACACATAAAACAACATCATGGCAGTTCTGCTGAAAACAACGTCAGTCCGGGTTAGTTTCATTCAAATCATGCAAGTTAGACTCCAAAACAAGGGCAAAAGTGTTTGGAAAAGTAGATACGTTGGAGACCTATCAACTCCCCCAAGCTTAAACCTTTGCTTGTCCTCAAGCAATTCAGTTGATAAACTGAAACTGATAAAGAAAAACTTTTACAAACTCTGTTTGCTCTTGTTGTTGCAACATGAAAAGCCAGCATTCAAGTTTCAGCAAATATTATGAACTAACCATACTCACAATAACACATAGGTCTCACAATTATTCATATCAATAGCATAATCAGCTAGCGAGCCATAATAATAAAACTCGGATGACAACACTTTCTCAAAATAATCATAACATGATATAACAAAATGGTATCTCGCTAGCCCTTTCTGAGACTGCAAACATAAATGCAGAGCACCTTTAAAGATCAAGGACTGACTAAACATTGTAATTCATGGTAAAAGAGATCCAGTCAAGTCATACCCAATATAAACCAATAATAATGAATGCAAATGACAGTGTGCTCTCCAGTGGGTGCTTTTAATAAGAAGGATGATGACTCAACATAAAAGTAAATAGATAGGCCCTTCGCATAGGGAAGCAGCAATTTGTAGAGGTGCCAGAGCTCGATTTTAAAATAGAGATTGAATAACATTTTGAGCGGCATACTTTTGTGGTCAACGCAACAACTATGAGATGGCTGTATCTTCCATACTACATGCATTATAGGCAGTTCCCAAACAAAATGGTAAAGGTTTATACTCCCCCAACCACCAACAAGCATCAATCCATGGCTTGCTCGAAACAACGAGTGCCTCCAACATACAATAGCCTTGGGGGAGTTTTGTTTAATTATTTTGATTTGCTTTGATCTTTTTGGATCATGGGACTGGGCATCCCGGTTATCGGCCCTTTCTCGTGAATGAGGAGCGGAGTCCACTCCTCTTGAGAATAACCCACCTAGCATGGAAGATATAGGCAGCCCTAGTTGTAACATGAGATGCTCGAGCATACAAAATAGAATTTCATTTGAAGGTTTGGAGTTTGGCACATACATATTTACTTGGAACGGCAGGTAAATACCGCATATAGGAAGGTATAGTGGACTCATATGGAACAACTTTGAGGTTTAAGGAGTTTGGATGCACAAGCAGTATTCCCGCTTAGTACAGGTGATGGCTAGCAAAAGACTGGGAAGCGACCAACTGAGAGAGCGACAACAGTCGTAAACATGCATTAAAATTAATTCACACCAAGTACAAGCATGCGTAGGATATAATCCACCATGAACATAAATATCATGAAGGCTATGTTGATTTGATTCAACTACATGTGTGAACATGTGCCAAGTCGAGTCACTCAATTCATTCAAAGGAGGATACCATCCCATCATACCACATCATAATTATTCTAATAGCATGTTGGCACGCAAGGTAAACCATTATAACTCATAGCTAATCAAGCATGGCACGAGCAACTATAATCTCTAAATGTCATTGCAAATATGTTTACTTCATAATAGCTGACTCAGGAACGATGAACTCATCATATTTACAAAAACAAGAGAGGTCAAGTTCATACCAGCTTTTCTGATCCCAATAAGTCCATCATATATCGTCATTATTGCCTTTCACTTGCACGATCGAATGATGTATATAATAATAAGAGTGCATGTGCATTGGACTAAGCTGGAATCTGCAAGCATTCAACTCAAGAGAGAAGACAAGTAATATGGCCTCTAAATTAAATAAACAATCATGCATATAAGAGTCACTAAGCATTTTCAATATAGTCTTCTCGACCCCCAAAGGAAAGAACAGAAAATAAAACTATTTGCACGGGAAAGCTCCCAACAAGTAAAAAGAAGAACTAGAAATCTTTTTTGGGTTTTCATTTTAATTTCTACTACAAGCATAAAATTTAAACTAACTAATTTTTTTGGTTTTTTCTTAAAGTTTATCAAACTCACAAGAAGAAAACTAGAAAAAGGAATTTAAACTAGCATGGATAATACAATGAAAGAGTATGAGCACCGACGACTACTGTGTGAACATGAATGTAAAGCCGGTGAGAAATGCGTACTCCCCCAAGCTTTTGGCCTAAGTTGGTCTAATACCAATGACCGCCTGGCTGATATCCATAACTGAAGGTGGGGTAGTACTGAGATGCAGAGGCGACCACCTCCTGAGCAGCAGCATGTTGGCGAGCTGCCTCCATTCCCCTCTCATATTTAGTTGATTCTTCCCTGGTGACAACATATCTTCCTTTTGCCTGATAATCAAAAAGGTAGGGGGCAGGAAGAGTAACAAGGACGACGTTGCATCTGTCATAGATTAGTCGATAATGAAGGAATTGTTCATTCCTCTCAAGAAAATGATGATCAAACATAGCTTCTTTATCCAAATAAATAGGAGGTACAATCATATCCCCCTCTCGTGGAGCTATATTAAGAAATTTACCCACACGAGTTGCATAAATTCCTCCAAAGAAATCACCCCTTCTACTATTATTCTGCAACCTACGTGCAACTATTGCCCCCAAGTTATAACCTTTATAACCTGACACAGCACTCTTGAGGACACAAAGATCAGGGGCACACATGTGACATACCTCGTCCTTACCGTTAATGCATCTACAAATAAAGAGAGCAAAGTAATGTATAGCAGGAAAATGAATGCTCCCTATGGTAGCTTGTGCTACGTCCCTAGATTCTCCCACAGTAATACTAGCAAAAAAAATCTCTAAATTAAGATTTGGGAGGATCATTAATATTACCCCACTGCGGGAGTTTGCAAGTAGTTGTAAAATCCTCTAAATCCATGGTATAAGATGTATCATAAATATCAAACATGACACTAGGAGAATTACGTGCAGAAATATATTCGAACCTCCGCACAAAGGAATCGGTCAATTGATAATATTGAGGACACTTATCTTGTAAGAAGTCCTCCAGCTCGGCATTACGCACATATGCGTCAAATTCCTCCTTGAAGCCTGCTTCGACCATAAAATCATCGGATGGCCACTCACAAGCCCGTACATTTGCGTCCCTTGGCAAATTAATATCTTGCTCACGTATAGCAATCCTTGGCCCTTTCTTTGCCAAGGAACCACCTTGGTACATTGTCGGTGTACTAGAGTAGGGGTACCCTAGTACCCCGAACTTGTGCACGGGCGGTCGCAGCATCCCGCGGCAAGGCTTGCCGGGTGACCGCCATGACCCTCCGTGGTTCCCTTGAAGACCATTCAAGAACAAAGTACTCAAACCAAGGCCCCGGCAAGAGGAGCTTGCCGGGAAGGCCAACCAAGGCCCCGGCAAGAGGAGCTTGCCAGGAAGGCCAACCCAAGCCCCGGCAAGAGGATCTTGCCGGGAAGAGACAAGACCCCGGCAAGAGGAGCTTGCCGGGAAGGCCACTCAAGGCATACCAAGAAAGCTTGCTGCGACGCGCCCTGCGTCCCGGCAAGGCCCAGTGAGCGACAAGCTCCCAAACACGACAAGACGACGACCCCGACAAGGTACTCGCCGGGGGCCCGCTGCCACTCTGTACCCACGCTCCAGCGCACCCACCCGTGTGTCGCCATGAGGCTTCCTCAGGGACGCGTGGCGGGAGCCTGTGCAGCCAGGGGTACGCGGTGGAAAGCGGAGATGAAGAGAAGGCCATCGTGGCAAACGGTGGCGCTCCTAACGGTCACTTTTTGCACTGTTTAGGCAGCTCAGACGGGCATTCAATGACCTTGTCCCCTGCCGTCAGAGTTAGGTAGGGTGCACTGTGTCCACAGTAGCGGTAGCTGCACCTACCGCATCCTTTTCCATTTTTACCCTTCTAGTCTACGTTGCCACCTGTCGGTGACCCCTTGAAAGTATAAAAGGAGGCCCAAGTGCAACGTAGAGGGGGTTCGGCTCATTCGAAACACCAGGAACACTCTCACGCTCGGTCTGGCAGCGCCCATCGCTCCTGAGCAAGAATTCAATACACACAAACAAGCAGCAGTAGGGTTTTACGCATCCGTGCGGCCCGAAGCTGGGTAAAAACTGCTCGCGTGTACTGCCTCGATCCGCTCTTTGTGCGCTCTCCGCCTCCCACCGAACCGAAAGGGGCTCGGTCCCCATAGGTGTTGGTGGATCAGTTTCCCCGACATCTTTGGCGCGCCAGGTAGGGGGCGTCGAGATTGTGCGAACCCGATCTGGCGTGCACGCGAGCTAAATCTTCATCGTCTTCATCGACATGCCACCGAAGAAGAAGGATTCGGAGGCAGCTGTTCCGTCTGCGTCGCTTTCACCGCTTCCGGAGCAAACGGGTGGTGGAGTGGACGCCGGCGGAAGAATGGGCGTCGACGAGGGAGCCCTCAGTGCGGCCAAGTCCAAGGACAAGGCGGCACAGACCTCGGCGCCCATGCGCGCACCGCGCCCCTCTCAGGAGGCGCGGGACCAGCAGCGTCATGGCGTTCGCAGCGCCATACGTCCGCTGGGCCAAGATCAAGCTGGTGGTTCTCGTGGAGCTCAAGACCAACATGCACGTCAACATGCTGGCTCGAGCGAAGTACGGTCGCCTGGACGGGGCACTGCTCCTTCTAACGTGGTTAGAAGTCCGAGCACGCCCCACTCCTCGCACCGTTCACCTCCGCCGCCCACCACTCTAGCTGAAGCCTTGGCGCGAGCTCAACTGCTCCTAGACTATCCTCCGACGGCAGACAAGACCGACGAATGGAGGGCCACTATCCAGAGCCTCATCGGCTTCACCAACGGCGACACTGCGCGGCAACCAAGCACCTCGCTGCCGCGGCAGGACAGCCAGACGCGAGCCGATGGCAACAAGACCGGGGGAGGTGCGACTTCCATGCACTCTCCACTACGAAGGCCAAAATCGCCGACTCGCCGGATCCACCCCGACAGCGGCTCCACCGCGTCGTCGGACCCACGAGCTCGTCGCGACCAGCGCCAAGTTCTCCATGAAGGACACCAAATCGAGCCACTGGCCAGACACCTTTTGCTCTAGTCTACGGAGCAGAGGCAGTTCTCCCCATGGAACTCGTATACGGGTCACCTCGAGTGCTCGCTTATGATGAGCTTGAGCAAGAGCAGCTGCGGCAAGATGACGCACTGCTCCTTGAGGAAGACCGTCTTCAGGCTGCTGTGCGAGCCGCTCGCTACCAGCAAGCTTTGCATCGCTACCATAGCCGCAAAGTGAAAGCCAGGAGCTTCGAGGAAGGCGACCTTGTTCTTCGGCGTGTTCAGTCCGCCAAGAATTCCAACAAGTTGACGCCGAAGTGGGAAGGCCCTTATCGGGTGAAACGAGTCACTAGGCCCGGCGCTGTCCGCCTTGAGACCGAAGATGGCATTCCGGTGAGCAACTCCTGGAACATTGAACATCTTCGTAAGTTTTACCCATAGGGCGCGGTTGCCGGAAGCTTTTCCGGCAACCACCTTTTGTACAAGTCTTGCCGTTGTTGCATGTAATCCTTTGTACAAAGCCGGGCACAGACCCCGTGCACCAGTAAAGTTCATGTGCCCCGCACGTCTTGTCAGTTTTTTATATGCTATAATCCTTTTTCGCATATGTTATCTGACACTTTGTGCAGCACCAAATCCCGGTAAGCGATAATGAGCCCAAGGCTCCATATCATTACTTTATTCCTCTGTTTCTTTCTCAAAAGAAGGAAGGTTCCCTCGCCCACAAGGTTTACCGGGGGGGAAGGAGAAGATAATGGTGTGGACCAGGCCGTTCAAGAAAGTTTCTCCTTGCCGGGAAGCAGACGACAGAAAAGCTAAGTTGCCAAAGCTTGAGCAATCAGTTTTTTAAGTTTTTGAGTTATTTTCCTTGAATGACCGTGCTTTGTATGGAAAACCTGTGCGCGGAGGAACCAACTCGTAGCTAGTTGCGCCTTTACTTTGTTTCGAGTCCGCTCAACAACTTAAGTGAGCTGCTAGTGCCCTTACTTTGCTTCGAGTCCGCTCAGCAACTTAAGTGAGCCGCTAGCGCCCTTACTTTGTTTCGAGTCCGCTCAACAACTTAAGTGAGCTGCAACTAGTTGCGACAAGGTTGCTTGTCGGTAGCGACCCCGCCAGCAGGCTGCTGAAGTTCCGCACTCGGCGCTCGCGGCAAGGGTGCCTGCGCCGGCAAGTTTCCCTAGAAAGCGTAGGGCAGAACCATACAAAGCCAAGAGTCGAGTAAAGGAAGTAACACATCAATTTTTTGCCTAAGATAGAGTTATATTACAAAAATAACTTGTCGCGCCTCTAATAAAGTGTTCCCATGACATGACTGGCAGCGACAAGAAAAGAAGAAAACGGACGGCCTAATCTACGCGATCGCCGTCAACCCTTTTGACCTCGTTCACCCTGTCCACAATGGGTGCGACGAGGGCCTTAAGTGCGTCAAGATCAGCGTCCGCCGGCAGCCTCTTGAGGACGTTGGTGAGGTTGAGGCCCGGATTGCGGAAGGCCACCTTCACCAGCACCTTCTCCAGAACTCCGGCACAAATCGAGCGTGACTCGTCGGCCAACTGCTTTGGGATCCGTTCCCGGAGCTGCTGGAGAGCCGTCGCCACGCCCTTGAAGAACAGAGTGAGCTTGGCGCTGGGTTGGAGATTCTCGTCGGAGGAATACCCGAAGCCTTCCACCCCCAACTGCACCAGCTCCTCTTCAATGACTGCAGCAACGTTCACGAGGCCCTCCATCCAGAGCGCCACGGTATCTCTGAGGAGATTCTGGGTTTCGGCGGCCCTCGCCAGCAGCGCATCATTGGCCTTGATGTCTTTCTTCAAGTCTGCCTCCTGTTTCCTGGCGCTGTCCAACGTCTCCGTCAAGGTGGCCAGCTTCAGCGTCAGATCGGCGTTGGAATCCTTGGCGGCGCTCAGTTCCTTGCCCCTCTCGGCGAGTCGGCCCTGCAGCTCACCGTGGGCAAGGGCGTCCTTCTCGCGCTCTAGCTTGAGCGCGGCAAGCTCTTCGCCACCAACCTTCAAATCAGCTTCTAGCTGCGCCACCTTTGCCTCCAATTCTTTCTTGGCGGCCTCGGCAGCCGCAGCCGCACCCTTTGCCTCTTGGAGCGTCCCGCCAAGTGCCCGTTCGCGCGCGGCAAGCTCCTCTTCGTGGCTGTTGAGGTTCACTTTCCGCTGAGTCAGCTCGCCTTCTTGCGCGTATAGCTTCTCGCCGGTGAGCCGCTGCTGCTCTTCAGCCTCAGCCTTCTCAAGGAGGAAGGCCTTCCGCTCCTCAGCAAGCTGCTCCCGCTCCTCCGCCAAGGCCCGGAGAGTTTCTTGGCGAAGACCCCGGAGCTCCTCCGCACGCTTCTCTATGTCCACGCTCGCCCTCGCGACAAGCGCTTCCCGGGACTCCAACTTGACTTGGCGGGCGCGGTAGA
Source organism: Triticum dicoccoides (assembly GCF_002162155.2). Lineage (NCBI taxonomy): Eukaryota > Viridiplantae > Streptophyta > Magnoliopsida > Poales > Poaceae > Triticum > Triticum dicoccoides. The sequence goes on along the minus strand of NC_041387.1, from coordinate 248,197,896 downwards.
GCGCCAGCAGCCTCCGTAGCAGCCGCTCCTCCTCAGGCTCGCCGCTGCTGCTTCCGGGCGCGTCGACGATCGACAACCCGGCGGAGGCAAGCACCTCCCCATCCAGAGCTGCTCCTTCCATCGGCGCCCTGGAGCTCGACGCCCAGGGGAGCTTGATGAAGATGCCCTCGCCGGCCTTCAGATAGGCGTCGGGCTGGGACTCCTCGAAGTCTGCCGCCGCGGCAGCGGCGGAGGGATCGGTGGTCGGTGCAGCGCCTGGCACTCCTACGGCCTCAGGACCGTCAGTGCGATCGCCAGATCCCCCGCCAGCTTCTTCGGCAGCAGCCTTGGCGGCCTCTTCGCCGGCGGGCACGTCAGCGCCGGCTCCTTCTTCGGTGGCCGCGGCATCATCAGTATTGCCGCGCGCGTCCTCCTCGCCGCCCGCTTCGGTCTCCATCAGATCCGCGGAGGGTGGGTCTGACGACCGGAGAAGAAGGAGAAATCAAACAAGTATCCGAGAAGAGAAATCAGCAGAAGACTACAAGGAAAGTTTCGGGCAAGAAGGACTACCTGTGCTAGGATCTGCTGTCATGACCTCCACCACCGGCGGATCGTTAGCGATGTCCCTTGCCGGAGACTCCTCCCTTGCCGGAGGCTCCTCCCTTACCGGAGAACGCTCCCTTGCCGGGGAGTCCGCCCTTGGCGGCGTAGTCGAAGCAGACGACGAGTCGGAGGAGATCACCACGCCCTCCTGATGAAGCTGTTCTGCTCCTGCACAAACAAACCAGTGATCAGATGTCAACAAAGGAAAAGAGCAACCACGCGCACCTAGAAGCAGAAAGTAAACCATATGCTTACGCTGGGGGCTACGCTGGGGGCTGCTCTGCGAAGTGATGGCCGGATCCGGCAAGGTGGTCTCGAGCGCGCCTCCTGTCGTCGCAGTGGGCTCGTCCTCGATGACCACCACCTGAGCCTTGGCCCTCTTCGCCGCCCTCTGGGCCAGAGTCCTGAAAAGGGAGAGTCCAGGGTGGGTCAGATCAGATGCAAGACAGGAATGGCAAGTTGAAGAACTACAAGAACAACAAGGGAATCTTACTCTTCTTCCTCTTCCTCGTCGGAGCTGAGCGCGGAGAGGTCGAAGTTCGGCCCACCTCCGGCGCGACGAGGTGGAGGGGTGGGATCCCTTGGCCGCTTGGCGGGGACTGCGGCGCCAGCCCGAGATGACCCCGCCCCAGCTGCCACTGCGGCGGGAGGCGCACCCGCGGCAACCGTACTTGCCGCGGTGGAGCGTGTCGCGCGGCGCTGCGGCTGTTGACCAGCTTGCCGCCCTGCTGCGTCCCCGATCCTGCGGAGGCGCCTTCTTGGCTGCACTGAGGGCTCCCACTTTGTTTCGAGTCTGCTCAACAACTTAAGTGAGCTGCAACTAGTTGCGACAAGGTTGCTTGTTGGTAGCGACTCCGCCAGCAGGCTGCTGAAGTTCCGCACTCGACGCTCGCGGCAAGGGTGCCTGCGCCGGCAAGTTTCCCTAGAAAGCGTAGGGCAGAACCATACAAAGCCAAGAGTCGAGTAAAGGAAGTAACACAGCAATTTTTTGCCTAAGATAGAGTTCTATTACAAAAATAACTTGTCGCGCCTCTAATAAAGTGTTCCCATGACATGACTGGCAGCGACAAGCAAAGAAGAAAACGGACGGCCTAATCTACGCGACCGCCGTCAACCCTTTTGACCTCGTTCACCCTGTCCACAATGGGTGCGACGAGGGCCTTAAGTGCGTCAAGATCAGCGTCCGCCGGCAGCCTCTTGAGGACGTTGGTGAGGTTGAGGCCCGGATTGCGGAAGGCCACCTTCACCAGCACCTTCTCCAGAACTCCGGCACAAATCGAGCGTGACTCGTCGGCCAACTGCTTTGGGATCCATTCCCGGAGTTGCTGGAGCGCCGCCGCCACGCCTTTGAAGAACAGAGTGAGCTTGGCGCTGGGTTGGAGTTCCTCGTCGGAAGAGTACCCGAAGCCTTCCACCCCGGGGTTATAGCATGCATGCTAGGGCTCGCATATCCTGGCCAGACTGCTTGAGGACGAAAAGGAGAAGAAGGGCGCGCCGGCACCTGGGCCCCGGCAAGCCAGTATCGCTGGGGGCTGCGAGTGCCAAGAATCGTCCACGGCAAACCAGAGTTGTCGGGGGCTGCAATATCAGATAAGTCTTTCATCCCTCATCATGCATCCTCTTATGGACTGGGGAATGCGAAACCGCGTTTCTTCCCGAAAATTGCCGTGCTGCCTCACCTCTAGGCCCTGGGGCTCGTTCCCGGGGCCAAGTTTGGTCGTAGTCGCGGCAGCAAAGGGATGAAACGAGGAGACCGCACCCACCTCGTTCCCGCCTCCGTCAAAGGTGTGAGAAAGGTCGAGCGGCGCGGGAAGGCGGCAGGGCCTGTTGCCGGGAGATGAAATGTCTGTCCGAGGGATATCAAGGATTTGCTCCTTGGCATGGGTTCAACCCGCGAGACAAATAACCCGGCAAGCATCCCCTTTTCATTAAAAAACATCCCACTCAGGTACAGTCCATAGAGGATGAAAAACATGAAAGAGAGGATTACAAGTTTTAGATACAGCTAAGGCCCGAAGGCTTACAAATTAAAAAGATAAGATGCCCATAATCCCTTTCCTGTCCCTCTCTTCAGGAGGCAGGTCAAGGAGGCGAAAAGGGCAAAAGGAGCGCCTAGGCGAGCTACGGGTGCCAGAAGACACCAAGAGAACATCTCGGGGGCCGTCCGAAGGCTGGACGGCGATGGCGGCGCTGGAAGCGGGGCTCGAAGACGGGGCGGCAGGACGTCAGCATGCTGTCGAGGGCACCACGCCCTCGTACTCCGACCTGACGGCCTTGTCGCCAGCCCTCTTCCCCTTTCGCAGCCTCCCTACGCCAGCCGCCCAAGGAGACGACCCCGGGGAGTTCAAGGAGCCGGCGACACGGATGATGGGGTCGCCGGTGCCGCGCGAAGCGGCGCCCGACGCCTAGTCGGGCCCGCCACCCCGCCGCCCGCTACCCTCATCGTCGCTGTCGCTCTCCTCCTCGTCACTCTCGCTTGAGGAGGAGCCTTCGCTATCGGAGGAGCTGTCCACGCAGCACTTCGCCCGAGTGCCGAAGCACCCGAAGACCTTGACGGAGAGGAGATCGCCCTCCATCAACTTAAAATGGAGGGTAAACCCCTCCATCAGGCTGTGGATACGGGCGAACGTCTTCCACCCTCGATCAAGATACATCACATTAGGGGCTGGGAATACAACGCGGACTCGCGTGCCGCTGATCCCACAGCCCCTCATGTGCAGTCTCAGCGTCTCGGGCGGGTCCAACTCCATCGCGCTCGCAAACGGAGCTGGAAGCTGGAGGCGACGACGAGGCGCCCGGCGCAGCTTGACGAAGAACTCGCAAGGGTCGTCCCCTATATGGACCGCCGTGGGGGAGGAGCCGCCGGCGGAGGCGAAGCTAGCGCGCTGCCCCGCCCGCCTCTTCCCCGAGCGCCTCGACCTCGGCCTCGACCTCGTCCGCGACCTCGCCCCCTCCCTCTTCCCCTTATGGCTGGCTCTGCCACCACGGGCACGGGAGAGGGAGAGGTGCGCTGTCTGGCGGCGACCCTCGCCGCCACTGATGAAGGGCCTGGGTTCCCTTTCTCCATGGCGAATGAGAGAAAGGGGAGCAGAAGCTGAAGAAAGGAGGAGATGAGAGAGTGCGGGTTTCTGTGCTCCCCTCCCGCTCGTTATAAAGGAGCGAGGTGGGGGCTCGGCCGCCCCGCTCAGCGAATCAAGGCACGGGAAGAGCAGGGAGTCGGGGCCGACCCGCTGCCTCTGCTCGCGACGGCCCAGTTTCCCACTTCCACCGACCGCGACCCCAAGCGCATGGGAGCCGCGTGGCGGGGATGCAGAACCAAGGCGACGGATGAGGCGGCCTCGCTCCGCCTCGTGATCGCGGGGAGTGGAGGTCCCGAAAACCGCGCATCGGCCCCGTCCAGTAAATGCACCACGCCCCCACGCCTACCTCCGTTTAGGGAGGAGGGCGTGAACCGTCCCCATCATCGTGGCCTGACGCATGCTCGAGGGGCTTAGCCCCGCGCATGCCGCCCGCATCACCCACGACGCCGCGTTTGACGCGTGCCGTTCTGGGCGTGCGCGGTGGGAGCGGGGACATATGCGGCGTGACCTAGGCCGCGCGTGCCCGTGCACTGTTTTGGGCCTGCCCCAACAGCGGTCGGCACCGTGTCTGGCCCAGGCCCGGGGGCTCCTGTCGGTGTACTAGAGTAGGGGTACCCTAGTACCCCGAACTTGTGCACGGGCGGTCGCAGCATCCCGCGGCAAGGCTTGCCGGGTGACCACCAAGACCCTCCGTGGTTCCCTTGAAGACCATTCAAGAACAAAGTACTCAAACCAAGGCCCCGGCAAGAGGAGCTTGCCGGGAAGGCCAACCAAGGCCCCGGCAAGAGGAGCTTGCCGGGAAGGCCAACCCAGGCCCCGGCAAGAGGATCTTGCCGGGAAGAGACAAGACCCCGGCAAGAGGAGCTTGCCGGGAAGGCCAACCCAGGCCCCGGCAAGAGGATCTTGCCGGGAAGAGACAAGACCCCGACAAGAGGAGCTTGCCGGGAAGGCCACTCAAGGCACACCAAGAAAGCTTGCCGCGACGCGCCCTGCGTCCCGGCAAGGCCCGGTGAGCGACAAGCTCCCAAACACGACAAGACGACGACCCTGACAAGGTACTCGCCGGGGGCCCGCTGCCACTCTGTACCCATGCTCCAGCGCACCCACCCGCGTGTCGCCATGAGGCTTCCTCAGGGACGCGTGGCGGGAGCCTGTGCAGCCAGGGGTACGCGGTGGCAAGCGGAGATGAAGAGAAGGCCATCGTGGCAAACGGTGGCGCTCCTAACGGTCACTTTTTGCACTGTTTAGGCAGCTCAGATGGGCATTCAATGACCTTGTCCCCTGCCGTCATAGTTAGGTAGGGTGCACTGTGTCCACAGTAGCGGTAGCTGCACCTACCGCATCCTTTTCCATTTTTACCCTTCTAGTCTACGTTGCCACCTGTCGGTGACCCCTTGAAAGTATAAAAGGAGGCCCAAGTGCAACGTAGAGGGGGTTCGGCTCATTCGAAACACCAGGAACACTCTCACGCTCGGTCTGGCAGCGCCCATCGCTCCTGAGCAAGAATTCAATACACACAAACAAGCAGCAGTAGGGTTTTACGCATCCGTGGGGCCCAAAGCTGGGTAAAAACTGCTCGCGTGTACTGCCTCGATCCGCTCTTTGTGCGCTCTCCGCCTCCCACCGAACCGAAAGGGGCCCGGTCCCCATAGGTGTTGGTGGATCAGTTTCCCCCGACATACATTCTTCTAAGCATATTTCTTTTCCTGAAAATTTCTGAAATTTTAGTAACTTCAAAATAAAAGTGAATAAAACTAAACAAGATTGATAGCAACTACTCCTACAAGTTCCTAGAGCCTATATCATGCATTGGAATTGCTTGGGACCTCAAAAATTTAACATGCAAGCCCAAGAACATGGTCACCTATGCAGCAAAATTTTGCAATGAATAAAGCACTAGAACAAAAACTAATTGGACCAATGGAGGAGTCACATACCAAGCAACAATCTCCCAAAGCAGTTTTGTAAATGGAGCTTTGAGCTAAGAGATCGAAAATCGCAACAAAACGAGCTAGAACTCGTGCTTGAGCTGGATGGGGATTTTTTTGGGTAGAAGATGAAGTGTATGGGTGCTGGCATAAGTGGAGGGGAGCCACTAGGGGCCCACGAGACAGGGGGCATGCCCTACAGGGGGGGGCTCCTCTCTCGTGGCCTGGTGCTTGCCCCTCCTATAGTGTTTTCAGTGCCTAAAATCCATAAATATTCCAGAAAAAATCATACTAAATTTGCAGGGCATTTGGAGCACTTTTATTTTTGGACTATTTTTTAATGCACAGATAATTCAGAAAACAGACGGATAATACTATTTTTGCTTTATTTATTCTAAATAACAGAAAGTAAAAAGAGGGTACAGAAGGTTGTTGTGCCTTCTAGTTTCATCCATCTCGTGATCATCAAAATGAATCCACTAACAAGGTTGATCAAGTCTTGTTAACAAACTCATTCCGAATAACACGGAAACGGAGAAATTTCGAATAACACTAAGTTACCTCAACAAGGATATGAAAATCCCCAACAATAAGAATATCATACTTTTTCTTGACGGTGGGAAGAGGAAATTCAAAACCTCCAAAAATGATAGTTGGAACTTTTTCAATAGAATTGATGCTATGAACTTGAGATTGTTTCCTCGGAAAGTGTACCGTATGCTCATTACCATTAACATGAAAAGTGACATTGCCTTTGTTGCAATCAATAACAGCACCTGCAGTATTAAGAAAAGGTCTATCAAGGATAATAGACATACTATCGTCCTCGGGAATATGAAGAATAACAAAGTCTGTTAAGATAGTGACATTTGCAACCACAACAGGCACATCCTCACAAATACCGACAGGTATAGCAGCTGATTTATCAGCCATTTGCAAAGATATTTCAGTAGGTGTCAACTTATTCAATTCAAGTCTACGATATAAAGAGAGAGGCATAACACTAACACTGGCTCCAAGATCACATAAAGCAGTTCTAACAAAATTTCTTTTAATGGAACATGGTATAGTTGGTACACCCGGATCTCCAAGTTTCTCTGGTATTCCACCCTTAAAACTGTAATTAGCAAGCATGGTGGAAATTTCAGCTTCCGGTATCTTTCTTTCATTTGTAATGATATCCTTCATATACTTAGCATAAGGATTTACTTCAAGCATATTAGTTAAGCGCATACGTAAGAAAATAGGTCTAATCATTTCAGCAAAGCACTCAAAATCCTCATCATCCTTTGACTTGGATGGTTTAGGAGGAAAGGGCATGGGTTTCTGAACCCATGGTTCTCTTTCTTTACCGTGCTTCCTAGCAACAAAATCTCTCTTATCATAACATTGATTCTTTGATTGTGGGTTATCAAGATCAACAGCAGGTTCAATCTCTACATCATTGTTTTTGCTAGGTTGAGCATCAACATGAACATTATCATTAACATTATCACTAGGTTCATGTTCATCACCTGATTGTGTTTCAGCATCAGAAATAGAAATATCATTGGGATTCTCATGTGTGTCTACAGTAGGTTCACTAGAAGCATGTAGAGTCCTGTCATTTTTCTTCTTCTTCTTTTTAGAAGAACTAGGTGCCTCTAAATTATTTCTCTGAGAATCTTGCTCGATTCTCTTAGGGTGGCCTTCGGGATACAAAGGTTCCTGGGTCATTCTACCAGTTCTAGTAGCCACTCTAACAGCAAAGTCATTTTTATTATTTAATTCATCAATCAAATCATTTTGAGCTTTAAGTACTTGCTCAGCTTGAGTAGCAACCATAGAAGCATATTTGCTAACGTGGTGAAGTTCATCTTTAACTCTAGCCAGATTATCACCTACGCGTCCTATCTCGAAAGCATTATTCTTTAAGTCTCTAACAACATAAGCATTAAAACTTTCTTCTCTAGCCATAAAGTCATCAAATTCATCTAAGCATGGGCTATGAAATTTAGTAGAGGGTATTTCAATTTTATCATATCTATAGAGAGAATTTACCTTTACTACCTGTGTCGGGTTATCAAGACAATGTGGTTCTTCAGGTGGTATATTAAGACCATGTATTTCTTCAGTAGGAGGTAAATTCTTAACATCTTCAGCTCTAATACCTTTTTCTTTCATTAATTTCTTTGCCTCTTGCATATCTTTAGGACTGAGAAATAAAACACCTCTCTTCTTCGGAGTGTGTTTATGAATAGGCTCAGGAGTTGGCTCAATTGGTTCAGGAATTACTTCAGGAACTAGCTCGGGAAGAGTCCAATTATTTTCATTAGTCAACATATTATTCAATAGTATTTCAGCTTTGTCGACTGTTCTTTCCCTAAAAACACAACCAACACAACTATCCAAGTAGTCCTTGGAAGCATCGGAAAGTCCATTATAAAAGATATCAAGTATTTCATTTTTCTTAAGAGGATGATTAGGCAAAGCATTAAGTATCCGGAGAAGCCTCCCCCAAGCTTGTGGGAGACTCTCTTCTTTGATTTGCACAAAATTATATATTTCCCGCAAGGCAGCTTGTTTCTTATGAGCAGGGAAATATTTAGCAGAGAAGTAATAAATCATATCCTGGGGACTACGCACACAACCAGGAGCAAGAGAATTATACCAAGTCTTAGCGTCACCCTTTAATGAGAACGGAAATATCTTAAGGATGTATAAATAGCGAGATTTCTCATCATGATTAAATAGGGTGGCTATATCATTCAACTTGGTAAGATGTGCCACAATAGTTTTAGATTCAAGGCCATAAAAAGGATCGGATTCAACTAAAGTAATAATATCAGGATGAACAGAGAATTCATAATCCTTATCAGTAACACAGATAGGTGAAGTAGTAAAAGCAGGATCGGGGTTCATTCTAGCATTAAGAGACTGCTGCTTCCATTTAGCTAATAATTTCTTAAGATCATTTCTATCATTGCAAGCAAGAATTTCCATAGCAGTTGATTCATTCATAACATAACCCTTAGGAACAACAGGTAATACATAATCATTGGGGGAACCTTCATCATCACTATCATCAATAATAGGTTCTTCAATATTTTCATTCCCCCTAACTCTAGCAAGTTGTTCATCTAGAAATTCACCTAATGCCAAAGTAGTATCACGCACAGAAGTAGTTTCATCATGCATAGCAGAAGTGGCATCATCAATAACATGCGACATATCAGAATTCATAGCAGTAGTAGGTTTAGGTGTCGCAAACCTACTAATAACGGAAGGAGAATCTAGTGCGAGGCTAGATGGCAGTTCCTTACCTCCCCTCGTAGTTGAGGGCAAAATAGTAGTTCGGTCGTCTTTCAAGTTCTTCATAGTGATCAACATATATAAATCCCAAGTGACTCAGAGAATAGAGCTATGCTCCCCGGTAACGGTGCCAGAAATTAGTCTTGATAACCCATAAGTATAGGGGATCGCAACAGCTTTCAAGGGTAGAGTATTCAACCCAAATTTATTGATTCGACACAAGGGGAGCCAAAGAATATTCTTGAGTATTAGCAGTTGAGTTTTCAATTCAACCACACCTGGATAACTTAGTATCTGAAGCAAAGTGTTTAGTATCAAAAGTGGTATGATAGTAAAGGTAGCGGTAGCAAAAGTAAAGATAAATGTTTTTGGGTTTTTGTAGTAGTTGTAACAGTAGCAACGGAAAAGTAAATAAGCGAAGAACAATATATGAAAAGCTCGTAGGCAATTGATCAGTGGTGGATAATTATGTCGGATGCGATTCCTCATGCAATAGCTATAACATAGGGTGATATAGAACTAGCTCAAATTCATCTATGTAATGTAGGCATGTATTCCGTAAATAGTCATACGTGCTTATGGAAAAGAACTTGTATGACATCTTTTGTCCTACCCTCCCATGGAAGCGGGGTCCTAGCGGAAACTAAGGGATATTAAGGCCTCCTTTTAATAGAGAACTGGATCAAAGCATTAGCACATAGTGGATACATGAACTCCTCAAACTACGGTCATCACCGAGAAGTATCCCGATTATTGTCACTTCGGGGTTGTCGGATAATAACACATAATAGGTGACTATAGACTTGCAAGATAGGATCAAGAACACACATATATTCATGAAAACATAATAGGTTTAGATCTGAAATCATGGCACTCGGGCCCTAGTGACAAGCATTAAGCCTAGCAAAGTCATAGCAACATCAATCTCAGAACATAGTGGATACTAGGGATCAAACCCTAACAAAACTAACTTGATTACATGGTAAATCTCATCCAACCCATCACCGTCCAGCAAGCCTACGATGGAATTACTCACGCATGGCAGTGAGCATCATGAAATTGGTGATGGAGGATGGTTGATGATGACGACGGCGACGAATCCCCCTCTCCGGAGCCCCGAACGGACTCCAGATCAGCCCTCCCGAGAGAGATTAGGGCTTGGCGGTGGCTCTGTGTCGTAAAACGCGATGAAACTTTCTCTCTAAATTTTTTCTCCCCGAACATGAATATATGGAGTTGGAGTTGACGTCGGTGGAGGTCCAGGGGGGCACGAGATAGGAGGCAGCGCCCTAGGGGGGCGCCCCCCTGTCTCGTGGATAGGCTTTGGGCCCCCTGGCATTAATTCTTTTGCCAAAAATCCTTATTAATTCCAAAAAGTGCCTCCGTGGATTTCCAAGATATTCCGAGAACTTTTCTTTTCTACACATAAAACAACATCATGGCAGTTCTATTGAAAACAGCGTCAGTCCGGGTTAGTTTCATTCAAATCATGCAAGTTAGAGTCCAAAACAAGGGCAAAAGTGTTTGGAAAAGTAGATACGTTGGAGACGTATCATCAAGTTCTTGAGTTACTTTTGGAAGACGCTATGCGCCAAGCTCGGAATCAAGCTCTTGTTCTCATCCGCATACCATCCTCAAACCGACGGCCAAACGAAGGTGACGAACCGTATGCTCTCCACTCTACTTCGGGTGTTGATCAAGAAGAACATCAAGGAGTGCGAGGCATGTCTACCCATTGCCGAGTACGCCTACAACCGTGCAAGACATTCGACGACCGGCAAGTCCCCTTTCGAGGTCGTCTACGGCTTCAACCTGTTATCCCCATTGGACATCCTACCTCTTCCTCTACAAGAGTGCACCAACATGGATGCGAGTGCACGGGCAAGCTACATCAAGAAGATGCACGAAGATACAAGGCACGCCATCGAGCGCCAAGTACAACGACTAGCGACCAAACTCAACGTCAACAAGCAACCCATGATCTTCAACATTGCCGATATCGTGTGGCTACACCTTCACAAGGACCGCTTCAGTCCAAACTTCTACCTCGAGCCGATGGACCATTCAAGGTGCTAGCACGTTACAACAACAACGCTTACAAAATTGACCTCCCACGCGACAAATACTCCGTGAGCGACATCTTCAACATCCAAGATCTCTCCTCGTACCATGGTGATGAGGATTTCGATCTGAGGTCGGATCTTTCCCAAGGGAGGGGAGATGATGCGGAGCATCCTTCGATCATCCCCATGGACACTACTTTGACTACAAAAGCTCCAAGTGGACCCATGACAAGAGCTCGAGCACGTGCTATTCAATCCGAGGTTAACTCTCTCCTTGTTGAACTTCCCTTTGACCCACTTGAGACATGGCTACTACCTCAAACGGAGATGCTTTGTGTGCTTAGGTACCAAGGAACCAACCTAGAAGAAGCTACAGTACAAGATGGGCATTGAGAGCAAGAGGAGAAGCTGCCCAGCCTGGAACGGGCGGTACTACCGCCCATGCCAAGCGGTACTGCCGATGAACCCAGCCAAGCGGCACTACCGCCCTACATCCACCCTTCTTCCGCCGAACCCGACAAACTCCTGTGATCGAATGGCTCCAGAGCGGTACTACTGCCCCATCAAAGCGGTACTACCGCTGAAGCTCTACAAGCGGTACTACCGCCCGAGGGTCCGGTACTACCGCCCTGCCTTTGTGCAGCGTATCCGGGCCGAGGCCCATGTACTCGTTTCGCCCATCTCTTACCCCTTCGAAGGCTTAGACTATAAATAGACCTTCCTCTCATCCTTTCTAGGGTTAGCATTGTGATAGCTCATTTGAGATAGAGCATTGCTCATCCGTACCATATCTACTCCTCATGAGGGACAGCACCTCTTTGAAGAAGATCCATCCGGATTCAAGGCCTCCATCTGGAGAAGATAATCAAGACCTCCTCGCGGAGAAGAACGGTTACTCTTGTATTGTCCCTTGTTGACTTTGGAGCTTGTGTTACTTTGTGCCTCGATGATCTAGCACTTGTGTGATCAATTTCGTGTCGGTTGAGTGTTTCTCTTGTTTTCCCCTCATGATTTCCCTCATGTTCTTCCGTGCATTCTTCATGTTCCCCGTAGGGTCCTCTCCAAATGTGAAAGATCAGCCCCATAGGGTTCCACCCTACATCACGTTCCGACTACGAACGTGCGAAGACGTCACGCCTTAGCAATCGCTAAACCAACTTTCGAGGGTTATTGACCACGCCGGAGCACGATCAACCTGACCACGAGGTTCTATTCCCTGCGAGCAAATGAAGAACAAGCAAGAAACTGAGATTACAATCTAGATATTGTGAATACAATAGGAAAGCTTTATTAATGAAGGCAGGGTTATGTGACGTCTTGGTCTGGTCGTTGAACACAAACAAAGTACACGAATTGCAGCTATGGTAAACTTTTAATCTAAACAAAACCCAAAGTCTAAACAACGCCCTAAGGGCTGTATATATGGAGGAAGAGGGGGAAATTTTGTGACCCTTGGAAGAGGGGTCGGAAACCATCCCTAACCCTTGTTTCCCCACACATACAGACTCTAAAAATAGCCTATATTTAAGTATTTCGAAATTACATGGTCCTGGTCCAAAGATAAGGTGACGCAGCACCTATAATAGCCTCTGGATGAAATTTATGAAGTGGCATCTTGTATATTTCATCCAAGGCTTCATGCACTCATTATGGTCGCTTTAAAGTCCTGAAATCATCACCTGTAACTCCGTTCTTGTTCCCATTGCGCATGCCATCATCTCCATGCTGGATCTTGCTCCAATGTTCATCCCTCTTGTCCCAGCTAGGACCTTCATTTGTAAGCAAGAAAAATGTATAATCCAATTTAGGTGGCATCATATTCTCATGAACATTAGAATCATTACGAAGAAACGGAAGTACCTAATAATTTAATTGGCTTGCGCGAGCTCTAGTAATTGGTCCAGTATGTACAGCAGTAGGGGTTGTGGGTCTAATAGTGGTATTGATGTCCTCATCAGAGCTAGTGGAGGAGTTTATATGGGCCAGGGACGAATTGGGGGTAAAACAAGGGTACATGGGTCATTTTCCCTTAGTGCACGCAGGCACAAACCGGAAGTGTCCGTGCACCTGGGGTAAAGGGGTCCGGGCACCCGGATGGAGATGTGCCAAGGGGGCCGGGCACCCGAGGTGCGGAGGACCGAGCACCCGGTCCGGTCAGAGAGGCCGTGATCATATGGCTGTTGAGGCCGGACACCCGGGGGCTGAGGGCCCAGGCACCCGCTGCCGGCTGGGCCAACAGCCAGGAGAAGGCCAAGCACCCGGGGGTGGTGGGGCAGCGCCCAGGATGCTGGGCCGAGGACCCGGGGTTAACGACCTGGGCACCCGGAGGTGCGGGGGGCGAGCCCAGGCGGGAGGCCGGGCACCTGAGGCCAACTGGCCGGGCACCAGGGGCCAAGTGGTCGGGCACCCGGGGCATCCAGGAGCCTCGCCCAGGGGTGGTCAAAGGCCCGGGCACCCCGGGGCATGTCGGTCGGGCACCTGGGAGGGTCCGAGGACTCCGTAGCTTCGCACTTGCGGGTCATTTCTCCTCCTCCTCCTCCTCCTCCTCCTCCTCCTCCATGGGTGTTTGGGTCTCCCTCATAGCTTCTTCGTGGTCATGTCCTTGGTACCTAAGAATGCACAATGTATCTATTTGAGGTAGAATCCCACTCTCATGTGAATCTAAATGAAGTTTGGAGAGGATAGAGTTAACCTTGGTTTCGATCCTACGTGCGTGTGCTCTTGTCATTGGTTCTCTTCATGCTTATGGTGGTGATGGAGCATCCATGGTGATGAGCGAGGGATGCTCCGCATCATATCCCCCCCTTGGGAGAGATCCGTCCATGGATCGTGATCTTCATCACCATGGGAAAGAGAGGGTGTCGCCGTGTATAAGTGGACGACCACCAAGCACTTATCATGTTGAAGCTTGAAATGGGCACTCTCCAATGTCGCACTGTCTTGTGATTCATTCAAAAGGAGCAAGTACAACAAACACTTGGAAAAAATGTGGTTAGTGTTAGTGCAAACCCAAGCATTCAAGAGGTGATTCACCAAAAAAGTGTCATCATCAAGCATAGCATATGGTGTGACAAGGGATTGTGACATGTCATGTAAGCACATAAATTGAGCAAAATCAAGGACATCATGGAAACAAGCATGTAAATGTGAGGTAGCGATCCAAATATGTGATGCGGAGCATCCCTGGCTCATCCCCATGGACGTACCTACATCTCCCTCAACTCCACTTGGACCCATAACAAGAGCTCGAGCAAAGGCTATCAAAAATAAGGTGAACTCGCTCCTCTCCGAACTCCCTCTCTCTACTCACGAGACTTGGCTACTACCTCATACGGAGACTCTGTGCATGATCCGGTACTTGGAGGAGAGCCACGGGATGGCTACATCCAATAGCCAAAGTGGCGAGGACACCAAGCGTGAAGACCAAGAGGAAGGACTGCTTTGGAAGCTACAGGACCCGGATGACCGGCGAGGCACGGATGTCCGACCCCTGGAAGGTGCTACAGCCGAGAGAAGAAAGGCAGGCCACAGCTCCAGGTTACGGACGACCGGCCAAGCTCGAACGACTGGACACCCCCAGGCTCCGGACGACCGAGCCCCTACAGACGTCCATGCCAGCGACCACAGAACAGAAATTACGGCAATCCGAAGGCTTCTGGACGACTGATCGCCTGTCAACAGAACTGAATCTACAGTCATCCGAAGAACCCCGAACGTCCGGGACCCCGCTAGCCTCCAGACGATCGGCGCCCCACGGTCGTCCGGACCCTGGCTGCGTCCAGCTGCGGGTTGAGGCCCATGTACCCCTTCACTTCGCCCCTCTTTTGCACTAAGACTATATATATACCACTCCCACCTCCTAGATAGGGTTAGCATTATGATAGCTCATTGAGATAGAGCATTTCTCATCCGTACCAGATCTACTCCACGTGAGGGACCCCGCCTCTTCGGAGAAGATCCATTCGCATTCAAGGCCTCCATCCAGAGAAGACAATCAAGACCTCCTCATGGAGAAGAACGGTTACTCTTGTATCTTCCTTTGTTGACTTTGGATCTCGTGATACTTTGTGCTTTCGGTGATCTAGCCCTTGTGTGATCAATCACTTGTCGGTTGAGTGTTTCTCTCATTTTCCCCCGTGATTTCCCTTGTGTTCTTTCGCGCGTTCTTCGTGTTTCCCCATAGGATCCACTCCAAATGTGAAAGATCGGCCCCTAGGGTTCCTCCCTACATCATCTTGGTATCATGAGCCACGTTGATCACGTTTTTGGAGCCCCTACCCCGTGTTTTCTAGCTTGATTTTGTTGTTTTCTTCCTAAATCCGAAAATTCCCCACCAAAAATAGCCCCCAAATTTTTTTGTGATTTGTTGGTGAGTTGAAATTTTGTTGGATTTGGTCCATGGATTTGTGTTGCCACGTGTGGATCTAGCTTTTCCCACCCTCCCCACCCTTTTCCATCCACAAATCCGCTCGATTTCAACATCACCGTCTCCCTCCTCCCCGAAATCATGCTATTCATCCCGTGCCCGATTTTCGCCCAGGATACGGACGATCAGACCCAGCCGGACGTCCGACGACTTCCGGACGACCGTGACCACCCGGACGTCCGGGCCACTCTGACGAAACTGAATTTTGTTCAGTTCGGCCACCACCACACCCCACCATCCACCACATCTTCCAAACCCACATACACCACCATCATCCCCCAATACCTCCTATGACGATTTTGACACGTTTTGGTCTTTGAGATTTTTGAGTTGTGGCTCCCGTGTCCTATTGTGTTTCGGCTATATAGGTACGGTTCGACTTCATCATCACCGCGGCTCATCTTCGCAAGGGTCTCATCATCGCCAAGGACGGTAACCTCGACGACATCTTTGTCATACCTTGCAATTTCATTGATACCCACATAGCCTTACTTTTGCGTAGCTTACCCATCGAGACTAGCCATTGAGTATTGCCGGCAACATGACTTGTGCACATTAGTGGTCATACTCCATAGCATACATACCATACCATCGTGGTGCATATCTTGGCATCAACTTGTGTGTCACAAAGTTGTCATTGCATACACAATTGCTATCTTGGTTCGTGAAGTTTTGCATGAGAAAAGAGCTCAAAAGTGAAAGAGCCACCCAAGCTTTTAAGCAAAGAGGAAAGATAAGCAAAGAGCTTATGAGCAAGAACCATAGCATCATACCACATTAAGATTGTCATACTCGATCATCTTGGATCATAGCACCGAAATACCATACATATAGCATACTTGGGATAGAGGTTGTTGCATTTTTGCCTAGTAGGTTGTGCACAAGTTCCGTATCCGCCTATTGTGCAATCGTGCTAGCGTCTCTTGTGTATTGTGCAACAAGAGCATTTTCGTGGATTCCACATTTTGGCTCACTTTTGGTTTGCACAATCCCATTTATCTATTTGCGTGTGTGTTTCCGTGTACCTCTATTTGCTTGGTCTACTTGTTGCATTTGCAAATTTGTGAATCTTTTCCAACATTATTGAAGCTCACTCACAATTGCATCAAATTTTGTGCCACCATCCTAACCAAGCTCCACCAAAAGCTTTTACTTGTGTAGGTGTGAGAACCGACAAGAATTGGTACCAATAGTGCTATTTCATTGTTCGCATTTGAGTGAACTTGATTCATCGTCAACATC
Organism: Triticum dicoccoides; assembly: GCF_002162155.2. Lineage (NCBI taxonomy): Eukaryota > Viridiplantae > Streptophyta > Magnoliopsida > Poales > Poaceae > Triticum > Triticum dicoccoides. The sequence goes on along the minus strand of NC_041387.1, from coordinate 248,181,284 downwards.
GGTCAAGGTACATTAGTATAAGTTCTTCTCTTTCTACCACTCACATTTTGCTTGGAATGATGGATAGGCCAAGTACTTCTACCAACCCACTCTTCATCAAGCAAGACGACGACATGTCATCATACGTCACCAAGAGCCACCTCTTTGGTGCACAACGAGCGTTGCATCAAGATCAACAAGCTATGAACGAACGCAACGACAACCTCGCCACCGACTTGCGACTCTCCGAGCAACGTACCAAGGACTACTTCGACAACAAGTTCGATGCACACAAGCAAGAGAACAATGCAATGATGGATGAGATCTGCTCTTTGTTGGTGAACCGACCTCCTTCTACATCGTCATACTCAAGACGGAGCCACTCAAGTAGACACTCCGACGACTCCTTCTCCGGCTCAAGTACACCGTCATCAAACACTCTTCGACGAGCCATGCGTCAAGACCGTCATGCATCTCACAATACGCTACATGACAAGTATTCACAAGAGCAAGTCGATGAGCGAGTACCTCGTCCTCAACCACACCAAGTCGCTTTTGCACAAGCTCAAGAACGACTATGATAACGGCATCAAGAGGAAGAAAGAGCACGTCTACACCAAGAGGAACAAGACGCTGAGGCACAACGTCTTCAACAACAACATCAAGAAGCGCAAGCTATTGAGGCGCAACGTGTCCTTCAAGAATCAAGTCGAGCCATCACAAACCGCAATCGCGAACGGCGCAATCAAGAGGAAGCCTTTTGAGAAGAAATCCAAGAGAGGAACTACCAACGGCGAGTGCAACATCAAGTTCCACAAGCTCCTTCACAAGCTCGTCAAGCTCCACCTCAACCTCAAGTTCAACAAGAGCAAGTTGATCATGGACTACCTCCACGCCAAGAGCAACATGAGGATGATTACCCTCCATGACAAGGGCATCATCATCACCATCGCCAACAACACAATGAAGAGCAACGCTATGGCAAGCTCAAATTCACAATGCCCAAGTTCAATGGAAGCAATGATCCCGAAGAGTACCTATCATGGGCATTGAAGGTTGACAAAATCTTTCGTTTGCACAACTACGAGGCAGAGAAGAAGATCGCTATGGCATCACTTGAGTTCCAAGACTATGTGATCATATGGTGGGAACAAGTCCTTGAGCGTCGAGAAGCAAGAGGTGAACCACCTATCACCACTTGGGATCAAATGAAGGATGTCATGCGAGCATGTTTTGTGCCCACCTACTACAACAGCGGTCTTTTCAAGAAACTCCAACTCCTCAAGCAAGGAACAAAGAGTGTTGAAGAATACTACAAGGAAATGGAGATAGCCATGATTCGAGCCAATGTCACGGAAGATGAGGAGCAAACAATGGCATGTTTCTTGAATGGACTCAATCATCCTATCAAGAAGATCGCTGACTTCCAACCCTACTCCAACCTCATTGAGCTCGTGCATCAAGCTACAAAGGCGGAACGTCAAGTGCAAGATTACTTCAAGTACGCGAAGTACTCGTCCAAGACCTACGGCTTCTCCAACAACCAAGCTTAAACAACTCCTCCAACCTCTACATCAACCAAGCCTTCTCCAAGCAACGACGACAAGTCAAGTTACAAGAGAACTTGGACTAATTCGAGTCGTCTTCCTCCTACTACAAGCAACTTCAAGCCGCATGCTTCATCATCTACTCCAACCGATGAGACCGTCAAGACAAGCTCCTTCAAGTGTTTCACTCGCGGCGGCTGAGGCCACAAGTCCTATGAATGCACAAACAAGCGCACCATGATCCTCAATTACGATGGCACCTATGACTCCATGAGTGACGAGGAGATGGAAGCCCTTGATCAAGTGGCAATGCACCGGCGTGTGAATGAGGATGAAGATGATCAAGTCTTTTGTGATGAGTATTCGAGCGCCGCTCTCGTTGTCTCCAAGGTCTTGACTCTTCAACATCAACAAGAAGAATACCAAAGATGCCACATCTTCCACACAAAGGCCGGCATCAATGGAAGGTCCGTCAAGGTCATCATCGATGGAGGTAGTTGTCACAAGTTGGCAAGTGAATAACTATGCTCCAAGCTTCAATTGGTCAAGATGAAGCACCCGCACCCCTACAAGGTTCAATGGCTAAGTGACTCCGGCACTATACAAGTTGAGCATACAGTCCAAGTCTCCTTCAAAATTGGTGCATATGAAGACACTTTGGAGTGTGATGTCGTCCCAATGTCCGTTTGCCACCTCCTTCTTGGTCGACCATAGCAATTCAACCGTGGTGTCATCCACAATGGGCGTACGATTCACTATAGCTTCAAGATGAAAGGGAAGGAGTATGTGCTACGACCTATGTCTCCTAGTCAAGTGATAGCTGACAAGCAAGCCACCCATCATGGAGAGAAGAGTGAGAAAGTGATCCACCCAAAAGTGAGTGAGAGCCACAATCCAAACTTGAGCGCCTCTTCGTCTGGAGAGAAAAACCTAGTCCTATTTGCCACAAAAAGTGAGATGAGAGAAGTGTGTGAGAACCAATCGAGTGTTATGCACTTTGTCCTTGTGTGCAAGGATGGGGAACCAAAAACTAACACCTCTCACGAGCTACCTTTAGTGTTTCAATCTCTTTTGCAGGAATTCCAAGATGTGTTCCCCGATGAGCTACCTCCGGGTCTACCTCCTCTACGAGGCATTGAGCATCGAATCAACCTCATCCCCGAAGCGCCTCTCCCAAACAAAGCTCCATACCGCGTCAACCCAGAAGAAACTAAGGAGATCCAACGGCAAGTACAACAACTAATCGACAACGGTCATGTACGTGAAAGCTTAAGTCTTTGCGATGTTCCTGTTATACTTGTTCCTAAGCAAGATGGAAGTTTCCGCATGTGTTCCGATTGTAGACCTATAAATGCTATTACTGTTCATTATACGCATCCCATTCCTCGCTTAGATGATATGCTTGATGAACTTAACGGTGCCGCCTTGTTCTCAAAAATTGATCTTAAAAGTGGCTATTATCAAATCCGCATACAAGAGGGTGATGAATGGAAAACTGCATTCAAAACCAAATTTGGCTTGTATGAGTGGTTAGTTATGCCTATGGGTTTATCGGAAGCTCCCGGTACTTTCATGCGTCTTATGCATTTTGTGCTTCGACCTTATATTGGATTCTTTGTTGTGGTTTACTTTGATGATATTCTTGTGTTCTGCAAATCCATGAAAGAGCATCTTAATCATGTTAGGGCTGTTTTGCAAACGCTTCGCAAGGAACGTCTTTATGCCAACATGAAAAAGTGCACATTTGGTGTTGACAAGCTAGTTTTCTTGGGTTTTGTTGTCTCTTCCAAGGGTGTCCATGTTGATGAATCTAAAATTGAAGCAATTAAAACTTGGCCCCAACCCACCAATTTGCAACAAGTGCGTAGCTTTCTTGGTCTTGCAGATTTTTATCGTCGCTTTGTGAAAGACTTTAGCACTATTGCCGCTCCTTTACATGCTTTGAGTAAGAAGAATGCTCCTTTTGTTTGGGGATCTTTGCAATCCACCGCTTTTGGTGAGCTCAAGTCTTTTCTTACTCATGCTCCGATTCTTGCTTTACCCAACTTTGACAAAACTTTTGAGGTTCATTGTGATGCAAGTGGTACCGGAATTGGGGGAGTTTTGATGCAAGAAAAACGAGCCATTGCATATTTTAGTGAAAAACTCTCCGATGCTCAACTTAACTATCCCATCTATGATAAAGAATTATATGCTTTCATGCGTGTGCTACATGTTTGGGAACATTATCTTAGACCTCATGAGTTTGTCATCCATACCGATCATGAAACGCTTAAGTACTTAAAAGGTAAAACTAAGTTGAACAAGCGTCATGCCAAATGGAGTGAATTTATTGAATCTTTACCCTATGTGATCAAGTACATTAAGGGTAAGGAAAATGTAGTTGCGGATGCACTTTCCCGCATATGCACGCTTGTCACTAAACTTGAGTTGAATGTTATTGGCTTTGAGCACATAAAAGACTTGTATGCTAATGATCCATCTTTTGCTAATCCTTATGCTAAATGTTTGACGCATACATCTTGGGAACAATATTACATCAAGGATGGTTATCTTATGAGAGCTAACAAACAATGCATTCCCGAGTCTTCTCTTCGTTTGCTACTTTTGCAAGAGGCTCACGGAGGCGGACTCATGGGACATTTTGGACACTACAAGACATTCGCCACGCTCTCCAAGTACTACTTTTGGCCCAAGATGTTCCGCGACATCTCACGCTTCACCAACCGATGCTCTACATGTCGCAAAGCTAAGTCTAAAGCTCAATCCGATGGTCTTTACATGCCTCTTCCTATTCCTTATCAACCTTGGGAAGACATTAGCATGGATTTTGTACTTGGTTTGCCTAGAACTCAAAATGTAAAGGATTCCATGTTTGTTGTTGTGGACCGATTTTCTAAGATGGCACATTTCATTCCTTGCAACAAGATAGATGATGCTTCACACGTTGCAAATCTCTTTTGTAGGGAAATCTTGCGACTCCATGGAGTACCAAAGACAATCGTCTCCGACCGTGACGTCAAGTTCTTGAGTTACTTTTGGAAGACGCTATGCGCCAAGCTAGAAATCAAGCTCTTGTTCTCATCCGCATACCATCCTCCAACCAACGGCCAAACGGAGGTGACGAACCGGACACTCTCCACTCTACTTCGAGTGTTGATCAAGAAGAACATCAAGGAGTGGGAGGCATGTCTGCCCATAGCCGAGTACGCCTACAACCATGCAAGACATTCGACTACCGGCAAGTCCCCCTTTGAGGTCGTCTACGGCTTCAACCCGTTGTCCCCATTGGACATTCTACCTCTTCCTCTACAAGAGCGAACCAACATGGATGCGAGTGCACGGGCAAGCTACATCAAGAAGATGCATGAGGATACAAGGAACACCATCGAGCGACAAGCACAACGCCTAGCATCCAAGCTCAACGTCAACAAGCAACCCATGATCTTCAACATAGGCGATCTCGTGTGGCTACACCTTCGCAAGGACCGGTTCCCCAATGAACGCAAGTCCAAACTTCTCCCTCGAGCCGATGGACCCTTCAAGGTGCTAGCACGCTACAACAACAACGCCTACAAGATCGACCTCCCACGAGACAACTACAATGTGAGCGACATCTTCAACGTCAAGGACCTCGCTCCATACCATGGTGATGAAGCTTTTGATCCGAGGTCGGATCTTTCCCAAGGGGGGGGAGATGATGCGGAGCATCCCTCGCTCATCCCCATGGACGTACCTATATCTCCCTCAACTCCACTTGGACCCATGACAAGAGCTCGAGCAAAGGCTATCGAAGATAAGGTGAACTCGCTCCTCTCCGAACTCCCTCTCTCTACTCACGAGACTTGGCTACTACCTCATACGGAGACTCTGTGTGTGATCAGGTACTTGGAGGAGAGCCACGGGACGGCTACATCCAATGGCCAAGGTGGCGAGGACACCAAGCGTGAAGACCAAGAGGAAGGACTGCTTTGGAAGGTACAGGACCCGGATGACCGGCCAGGCACGGACGTCTGACCACTGGAAGGTGCTACAGCCGAGAGAAGAAAGGCAGGCCAGAGCTCCAGGTTACGGACGACCGGCCGAGCCCGAATGCACCCCTAGGCTCCGGACGACCGATCCCCTATAGACGTCCGTGCCAGTGACCATAGAACAGAAATTACGGCAATCCGAAGGCTTCCGAACGACCCTGCGCCTGTCAACAGAACCGAATCTACGGTCGTCCGAAGAACCCTGGACGCCCGGGACCCCGCTTGCCTCCGGACGACCGGCGCCCCACGGACGTCCGGACCCTGGCTGCGTCCAGCTGCGGGCTGAGGCCCATGTACCCCTTCACTTCTCCTCTCTTTTGCACTAAGACTATATATAGACCACTCCCACCTCCTATATAGGGTTAGCATTGTGATAGCTCATTGAGATAGAGCATTCCTCATCCGTACCAGAGGGATCGCGCCTCCTCAGAGAAGATCCATTCGGATTCAAGGCCTCCATCCGGAGAAGACAATCAAGACCTCCCAACGGAGAAGAATGGTTACTCTTGTATCTTCCTTTGTTGACTTTGGATCTCGTGATACTTTGTGCTTTCGGTGATCTAGCCCTTGTGTGATCAATCACTTGTTGGTTGAGTGTTTCTCTCATTTTCCCTCGTGATTTCCCTTGTGTTCTTCCGCGCGTTCTTCGTGTTTCCCCGTAGGATCCACTCCAAACGTGAAAGATCGGCCCCTAGGGTTCCGCCCTACATCAATATGTGTGACAAGAAAATAAACATCTACCTCACGCTCATAGCAATTATGCATAAGGCGCTCAACAAATGGTCTATGGTATGCATATGAAGCATTCACAACACCAAAATAAATGAAGTGTCTAAAGTGCAAGACAATCTAAGCATAACGTGCATTGGGTGTAGTGAATATAGCATGCCAATAGTGGCTATCAACCGCATGAAATGAACAAGTATGAATCATCGGTGATGCGACAAGGCAAGCAATCGTAGGAAGCAAGTCATGTAAGCTAGTAGTGCGAAGATGCAACATACTAGAGTAAATCATGGCAATCATGTCATGTGAGCAAATAATAGGCATAGGCAATGCACATGACATATCACAAGCACAATTACAAAGCAATATGAATGTATCATCATAGGTATGGAACACAAAGGAAACATGGAAAGAACAAGTAATATCTCCACCAAGTTTGCAAACACACATACAAGTAGTAGAATCAATCATCATGTGTAATGCAAAGCATGGGTCACAAATGCATGGTAAAGGCACAGGAATAAGCATGTCATGCAAAGTGAACATGGCAATGTGGGCATAGAATATGTAATGGACAATAACCCATAACCATGTGAGGGCCATGTAGAAGAAACGCGTGAAATCATTGTGTGGAGGGAGTGGTGGGAATGAGAATCCACAGTATCCCAAGCCATCATTGCTCTCTAGAGCTTGTTTTGTCAACTCATGGGATTGTGAGGTTGACGAGTATGCATTGGTACCTATACAACAAATACACAAACGATAGAAATTGTGTGTGGTAAATGTACACACCATCCATCATGATGTGTATGTGCATGTGAGTGTTAGCACAAGATAAGCATTTCTCGAAGAAATTTGATGCATGGTATATGAAAATGCCATCCATCATGAAGGAATAGTTGTTATGTATGACACGATGGGGACACAAATTGAGAATGCAAGTATATGGCACATCAATAGCATGTTTATTCATGGGGAGCATATGGTGCACACAATCATGTGAATCATGCCAAGAATGGGATGTAACAAAATCTCCTAATAGGTATGAGGAAACTATGGGAGTCTCCTCATTAACAATAGTGGAAACATCATATGGAGAATATGAACAACATCCAAAACAATTCATGTTCGAAGCTAGGTGGTCATGTCATGGCATATGAGATAAATGATGCAAAGGAAGCATATCAATATCATCACAAGAAAAACAAATGCCAATAACCATGGGTTGTCATCTATGCCATAAGTGCATATTGGGTTTATTTTCATGGCGTGTGCATAGTCACTACGATGAGATTCCAAATTGGAGATATTATTGATCTCATGCATAGCATATGATGAGTCAAGCGGGTTGTCAAACATGAAGTGATCGAGGGAATTATCACAAGAAATCCTATGCAACATGGCACAACTAATAGAATCCACATGGTAATCATCCAACTCATCATAAATGGGTAAATCATCGCATGAGGAAGTCGCACTAGCATGAAGCATGTCAATAGGAGGGTCAACATCATGCAAGCAATCAATGTCAAGAATGTCCACTAGTGGGACTAGAGCATCACCATCACCTATGTTACCTTTGTCATTCCACTCATGTGGTGTAGGTGAGGTGGGAAAGACCAAATGGTGGTCATCATCTTCATCTTGATGGAACCATGTGGGGGTGCATCATATTCCACCATGGCCATCGTCCTCTCCATAGGAAGGACGAAGTCGTCGCGGATCGGTGCATCATCATAAATGGTACCTAGTACCAAATGAGAAGACACAATAGAGGTAGAGGTCAAGTCATTAGTGTTGAAAGTGGCCTCACATGACCTATCAACTATCTCACTCTCTCTATGTGGTGGCTCACTCACTCCCTCACCATACGTGCACTCGAACTCACATATGGTGGAGTCACTCACCTCACTCAAGTGGTGCAGATTGTGGCTCTCCTCACACGGTAATTGGGGCAACTCATCATATGCGGGGCTAGTGGTGAACTCGCTCTCACTCTCAATATGGTGGCAAAAGTCACTCAAGTCATCATACGCCGCCGTGGTTGAAGAGAAAATCCCATGCTCAACCATCTTGTCACTGTCGCCGTGGATGAAGGCCGAAGATGGCACATCATCACTCTCGCCTCCAAAGGTGGAAGCATCATCCTTGCTCGCCACCTTTTCGCTCGCCTCCAATGCATGTTCCTTGAGAGACTCCGGAGTCATAGTCATCACCGCGCCGTCTTGAAAAAGAGTCGAAGTAGACTCAGCATCATCAATTCCACAAAGAGGAACGTCAACAAATTCGAACTTTGGAGCATCACCTTGGAGCTCGTCGAGCTTGGACATCTTGGTGGTGCTACCCTCATGCTCGCTGTCTTGGAGCTTGGTCTTCGACAAGTGTCCTTGGGGTGGAGAAGCCTTGGCCTTCATGAGTTCTTGTTCCTCCTTGAGAGCACCAATGTAGTTGTCGTCGAGGGACTTGTAGTTCTCGCGGAAGATAGTGTTGGAGATGTTGTTGTTCACTCCCATCATGAAGTGGAACTTCATCCAAATGGGGTCATTCATGCTGGCACATCGCAAATCTTCCTCCATCTCCGTGAAGTACTCATTGATGGACTTGGATCCTTGGATGGTGTTCTCCAATTGGCGTTGAAGATGTTCCGTGTAGATGGAAGGCACAAACTCTCGCGGCGTAGATTTATTCGTCTCGGGACAACTCATGGCGTACTCTTTGAAGGTGTGTGAAGCCACCATGTCAACACGTAGTCGTGGAAGTTACTTGTTGCACACTTCACTTGATCTTTGTAGGGGACTTGATGTAGCTTGAGGTAGTCGTCCATCTTGTGCTCCCACTCAAGATACTCCTCGGGGTCTTGAGTCCCATAGAAAGGAATCTCGTGGTCGGTGTCAAGGTCGTAGTAGCTCGTGGAAGTCATGGACCTGAGCTTGGGGAGCTTCTCTTGAGGTATGGGTCGGCGAAGATGCCTTGAAGTCGCTTGGCGAAGATGCCAAGGTAGATGGTGAAGTCATAGAGCGGGGGTTGGTGTTGAGCTCTTAACATTCACGTTCTTGTCGGTGATGGTGTCGATGCCAATGTGATCTTGCCGGAGATGGTAGCTCGGAAGGATGTGCACTTGAGCATCTTCTCGAAGATCAGGAAGACTTCTTGCGGTTGTTGATGAGGAACTTGAGCTCCTCCATTTGAGCATCCATCTTGGCGTCCAAATTGTTCTTCATGGCATCGAACTCGTCGTTGTTATTGTAGACCGAAGTAGATGTGCTTTGCCTATCCATCACAAGGCTCGTGCAAAGGTGAGTAGAAAAATGAGAAGACAATACCAAAGTCACCTTTTCTGAAGATTGAAAATGTATCGAGTATCACTCAATGTGATGCTACAATAGGGGAATTTGTACCGGGTTTGTTTCTCACACCTACACAAGTAAAGCTTATGGAGGAGCTTGGTTAGGATAGGTGGCACAAAATTTCAAGCAAGTGTTAGTCAAAATATTGAAAATGTTGAGAAGGTTCACAAAATTGCAAGTAAAGCAAGTAGATCAATAGCAAAGAATGGCACAAGGAAACACACACACGGATAGATAAATGGGGACATGCAACATAGGAAGGAGCTCAAAATGTGGAATCCCCGGAAAACGCTCGTGTTGCACAAATCTAGAGAGACGCTAGCACGATTGCTCACTAGGCGGATACGACACTTGTGCACAACCTATGAGATGCAAAATGAATCAACTTTCTATCCCAAGTATGCTATAAGTGTATGATGTTCCGATGTTTCGCACACAATGATCCAAGATGATCAATATGGTAGTATGATATGCAATGTGGCGATGCTATGGCTATTTCTTAGAAGCTCTTTGTTTCTCTTTTTGCTTAAAAGCTTTTTTCTTTTCTTTTCTTTGGCCGCTTTTGCAAAATGCTCGATCTAAGATAGCAATTGTGTATGCGGGAACAATCTTGTGACACAATAGATGATATGATGATACCAAGATGAGGTATGTATGCAATGGTAGGTTCGTATCGATGATCAGTAAAGTGCAAAAGTAGCGTGGCCTGGCAATACTCAAATGGCTAGTCTCGATAGGAAAATGACGCAAAATGGGCTAGGGGTTAACAAAGCGATGGCAAGAAGGAATGTACAATGATGGGATACCACGATACCAAGGTGATATAGAGGTTACTATTCTTGAAGGTGGTTAGGTTGTGAAAATGGTGAAGGTGGCCGATGTTGAATCCTTGACAAAGTTGAGCGGCGGTGTTGACGATGTCGAACCGGTCCTAGTTAGCCGAAACACCCTAGGAAACGGAAAAAACCGCAAACTCAAAATCTCAAACGAAAAACGTCAAATGGTGATAGCGGAATGTGATGGTGGTTCCTGAGTTGGCAATGCGGAAGTGGTGGTGGTGGTTGATGAAGAAGCAACCATCCCTAATTATCCAAAACACCTTAGAAGACTAAAGTCACCATTCAAGCAACCACAAATGCTATATGAATCAAATGGGTTAGTTTGTGGAAAGCTATGGTGGTTTTGCGGATGATATGGTGGATGGCCTAGGCAAAAATGTCAAAATTTTAATGGATTCAAATTATGTTGGAACCTATCTAGATGGATGGCGAATGTAAATAGCTACTCAACGAGCTAAATAACGTCAAAATCGGACTCCGAGAGTGAATGTTATGGCCGAAACGAAGTTGTTG